>NC_056734.1:538824058-539091558 GCF_019279795.1 Protopterus annectens
GCTTCTGTATGTACTTGTGCTGGAATATAGTAAGTGTTGGTATCCTGTGTGTTTTCAGGATTTTGAGTTTTCAGTATTTTGAACTTTCAGGATTTTGGTCTCAGGATTTTGGTCTTCAGGATTTTGGGCTTTCAGGATTCTGTAGCGCTCCTGACTAACTACACCACACATGTCCCGAGTAAGAGCAGCACACCCAATTTTCCATCACTTGTCCCATTAGATAGGTTGCAATAGTGCTTAATGTAGCCTAGGTAAGTCTTGTCTGCATTACTGCAGCATTTACAGGATATCAATCAACCTGTGACCCCACCATCACCTATCTAGCTGAATATCCAGTCTGATCACTCTCACACACAACAAAGCACTGTTGCCTTTGAATCTGTCCTGGAATCTGGTGGCTGTCCAAGAATTTATACAGCAGTTCACAACTTAAGATTGCAAAAAGTGCAGCAGAAGCACTGTCCTGCAGCAACAAAAATCGAGCCTTGAGTTCCAGGAAGGAATTCAAGCATATGTCTCCACAGAAAATGGTCATTAAACCCTTTTTAATGACATCCAAAGTGTCAGTATCAAAAACTGCCATTTGTACTTGTAAGTCATAACAATACCAATTCTCCTGTTCTTACTTCCCAATCATCTATTCACTGCAGCATTATCTTAACACTTGTGATTTGGAAATGCATTCACCACATTCTCCCAGTTCATAGCCTCACTATAATTTGTCTTTTATGTTCCAAAGCATCTCTAATATGCCCCACATTTCAGTCACTAAATGATAATATAGATTAGAACATTGTTTTATTTTCTTTGACAGACCTTGCACTCATACATCTATTTTCTGTGCCACCTTTAAATATTACTTCTCTCTGACAATGTCCATAACACACCCATTTACTTTGTTATATACCATTAATTTGTTTCCTAATGTCAGCTAATCTATTTGCACCTTTTCTATGTCCAGCAGATGGGCAGTAATTAGACCTGGACAGCAGCTGGCACTTTTCTTCTGTGATATACAGTGACATTATGCAGTATTTATCCACTGCCACTCTGACTCCCTATATACCTTCCACACTCCCTCATACCACCCTAGTTACTCCCTCTGGTCTCTACCAGGAGACAGTATTTCTATATTACACTCTTGACTGTCCCCTCCTGCCAGGAAAGAGAGCTGATCACTGGCCAAGTAATCCTTCCAAACATCATTGGACCTCAAAGTAGCCAGAATCCATTCTCAAACTCGTTTTGCCAGTGGGCAGTTATTTACTCTTCGATGCTTTCTACTACACATACATTTAAAATAGTATTAATTATGAAATATAATATTGCTGCTTTGTCACTCAAAGTACAGCACAACTGTTTTGTATTATGTTTAATATTTGTATGCTATGCCTTGCTAATGGTGAGTGGTATGGCCAATCTTAACCCTTTTTCAAAGCAAAAAATAAAACTGTTACCTGTATAGTGGGGATTTAGGAAGATGTTCCCCCAACAAAAGAGCATAACACAAAAAATCTGAATATTTTAATATTACAGTTAACAACTAAGATAAATAACAACATACATTTTATTATGTATGTGTTTTACTCCTACTTTTACTGTTGTTTATTATACTTCATAATGTTCCCTCTGCATGTGGCAGTATCTTAACCATTATATTCTCTACAAACGCAGCAAGATTTATGGGGCAACACATATGTACAAGCATTCACTCTCAGCAGTATATATGGACACCTTGTCTCTGTCCTATTGGCCAACAATAAACCAATCAGAATGTCTACTTAAAGGTACATATAGCTAGGCATTTTATGTTCCCCATGATCAATGGTATTTTTGCTATGTTCCTATGGTTTTATATGGGAAATACGCTTTGAGTTCAGTTTTTGGCAATTTTTTTCACCAGCATTCTTTTTGTTATGCCATCAGAACTGAAAACATTGAGGGTTCATATACTGGAGCTGAAGCACATCTTGAATGTTAAGCTGGTAGTTTATTACTGAAGCATGGGTTTTGCTAAGAGTGCAGGTAAAAAGACAAGACTGTGGACTTGATCATAGTATGGGATACTAATGAATTTGTGTTTTTTAGCCATATGACTGAAATACATACAGTATATTCATAGATGCCTTTGTGCTTAGTAATAGCAGTCTATTTTAGTGCACTAATGATTTGCTGCTGTACACCTCAGAAATATTACCACTGTGTAAGAGATTACTATTTCAAGTGATAATGCGTGTAGATGGGGATTACTAAGAAATCAGTTTCACATGTGATTTAAATGTATACTCAGGGTGTTGTATAGTTATTCATTTGCCTAATGTGCATGTCTTAATTTTTTTTTTCAAAAACATTTTTTTATTTTGTTTTCATTATAAACATATGCAGATGTACATATAACAAATAAAATAAAACAATAACAAAACTATTTACAGTATTTACATTCATCCATGATAAACAATCATTTTATCCATGAGAAGTTATCAGTATTTGTTCAAAAAGGTTTTCCAATTTTTGCCATGCTATTTTTTTATGAGTAATGTTATGAGTTCTATAACAAATGGTTTGCAGTTCTTTTTTACAAACAATTTTTGCTAAATTAATAAAATCATTAAACATCAGTAATAACTTTTCTGGCAATTGCAAGAACTGACCAGAGTAACTGAATCTGAGATTTAGGTATTACATTAGGTATACGAACACTGAATAGGATTAGTGTGTCAGAAATATGACAGTTATCAGACCATAAAGCATTTACAAAATATCTGAAGTCTTTCCAGTATTGAGCAACATTTCTACATTCAATGAACATGTGAGCCCAGTTGGCCTCAAGTAATTCATCACATTTCCAACATTTACTTTCACTGTTTTTGAGTATAAGATTTATTTTATGTGGAGTATAGAAACTCCTATTCATAAATTTCCATGTATACAATCTCAGATATCATGAGGAAGAGGTACCATATGTAGAATTCAATAAAATTTTTTTGGGTTTATCAGACATTTGTTCTCCCTTAATCTAATTAAAATGTAATTTTAAAATGTAATTCCAAAAATCTGAGCCAAACTTTAGAGTGTCTACTCTTAGTATCTTATAGACAGGTGGTGAGATACTTAATTTTTGATTATCTGTCTTTTCAAGACACCTAATAAAAAGCTGTATCAAACTAGGTATAGATTCAGTCTCTAGGTTGATTGATACTCTCATTTTGTTTTCTATAAACTGCCGTAATGAGTGTATAAACAACCAACTGTCTTGATTATTATCAAAACTACATAAAAGAAAGTTTAGTGGTTTAATACTCTTATTTTCAATAAACTGATGCCAGAATATCAAGTTATTATTTTTTTAATTTTTGCATCACATTGATGTTGAAAAAATCTAGGCAATCAGGGGAGTATGCTATAGGGAATATCTTCTTCTTCTTTCAGCTTTTCCAGGTTAGGGGTCACCACAGCGGAACTCCCGTCTGCTAATGATTGGCAGTAGATTTTTACAGTGCCGAGGTGCCAGCCCGATGCCCAACCTTCAACAAAGGCACGCCCATTCATGCATGTCTTTCGAACACCATTCGACCGTGGGGAGGATATGCAGACTCCACACAAAAGGAGCTCCAGCCCAGAATGGAATGGTAGAACCTCTTGCTGTGAGGTGACAATGCTACCGCTGCACCACCGCGTTTAATGAGTATGCTATAAGGAATATAAGAAATAAAAATTGTTTAATGTTGTACTGTTTTCCAGCCAGATATATAGGTAGGTGTGATCCAATGTAATATTACTTAATTATAACTGATTTGGAATAAAGATCTAAGCTAGGGAATGCTATCCCATTACTGTTCCAAGCTTCAATGTGCCATTTATATGCAATACTAGATTTTAAGGGGAGTAACCTGATGAAGCGCACTTGTTGGGTGCGTGAAAGCGCTCGTTCTGTTTTAAAATAAAGACTTTTTACTATCGTGGTGGTTCCGGTGATTTGTTGGAAGATTTTAAGGGGAACCATAAAAATTTAAGTAGCATGGAATCTATTTTTTTTTAAATAAGTTTTTGGGAGGGGGTAGTATAAATGACTGTATATAAAACAAAATTTAGGTAAAATTATCATTTTTGTTAAAGAGAGCCTATCCTCCATTGTAAAGCACATTTTATTCCATCTTTTGTTTAGTTCACTAATGGTGGTTATTAAATTACTGTAGTTTAGATTAACAGACTCTTTCCATGTACTGTTTATACTGACACCAAAATATTCTAATACATCATTCTCCCAATTAAGCAGGCTATTCCCTCTTAGTTTTTTGTTGATCTTTTTGTTAATTAATAATGTTTTGGATTTATTATGATTAAATTTAAGCCCTGAAATTCTTTCAAACTTGCTTAAGGTATTTATAACATCATGCAAAGAATTATCAATATCACCCAACATTAACAACATATCATCAGCAAATAATTGTATCTTAGGACAATAGTTCTTATTAATTTGAAAGCCTTTTATATTTTGCTTGTTTCTGATATATGTAATAAAAGGTTATATTGAAAGAGCAAACAATAATGGTTACAATGGACAACCTTGCCTAGTTCCCTTGAGGATTTCTAGTGGTGAGGATAGACTTTATCCGATTTTCATATAAGCTTGTGCCCCACTATAAATTTTCATTAATAAGTTGACAAAATCTGAGGAGAATTCAAAACCAATTAGAATTCTTTGTAGATAAGACCAACTAATAGAATCAAAAGCCTTTCTATGTCTAGGCTGATAATAGTTAGTTGCTTTTTGCACTTGCATGCTATGTCTATTAATGATAGTAATTTAATAATGTTATCTTGCACTTTTCTATGAAGAATGAACCCTGTCTGATCAGTATGTATTAGATTAGATAATATTTTCTTTATCCTATTAGTTAATATTGTCATGAAAAGTTTATAATCAGTGTTTAGTAATGAAATTGGCCTATATGAATCACAATATTTGGGGTCCTTGCATTGTTTTAATATGGGGGGAGATAATTGAGTATTTCCATGATAGGGGGTGTTATACATTTTTGCTTAACCACAGTAAAGACACTCATCATTTTCTTTATTATATATTCAGGAAAAATCTTACATAGTTCAGGAATTATTCCATCCAGTCCTGGAACTTTATTATCTTTTACATTTGTATTTGCTCTTTCACTTCTGTTAGTGTTATTTGTTTATTTAATATGTTATTTTGTTGCATTGGCACCTTAGTAGTTATATTTTCTTGAATAAAAGTATTTATTACATTATCTGTCTCTAAAAGTGGTGTTTTATTAGTTATATCTTTATAGTAGTTTTTGAACACTTCTAATATGCCCATTAAGTTAGATGTACTCTTAACTGAACCATCACTTTTATATTTAATCTCATTAATAAGATTTTGATTGTTTATTTTTTGGATCTTACCGCTATTTTATGTAGATATTTGGGATTTACAGCATAAGATTGTAATTTCAATTTTTCCAGGTTTATAGCTACCTTATGATTCTGAACTTCTAAGTATTTTTGATTTAACTTAGTAATTTTGTTATGTGCTACTTTGTTATCTGGTTTTGCATCCATTTTTATCTTGTCTATTTTTTTGTAAGTCCAAAAGTTCTTTGTCCCACTGTCTCCTTTTTTTAAGGTACCAAGATTTTATTCTACCATATATATATATATAAACTTTAAAGGTGTCCCACAGTATAGTATCAGTCACTTCACTATTATCATTTGTTTCCATAAACATGTCTATTTCTTTCATTATCCATTCCCTAAAGTCTTTTAACTTAGTTATGTAAGCAGGAATTCTCTGTAGAAATCTTAAATCATCTGCATGCATAGTTAATGTAAAGTTTATAGCATTATGGTCTGAAAGTGGAGAAGTCATTATAGATGCGTCACTTAGTTTAGGGTATATATATTATTTGATACAAAGACCTTATCAATGTTTGTGTATCAAACCAATATGAACAGTGAGTATAGAGTGTTCTCTTAGACCATGTATATCTTTAAGGTTCATCTGGTTTGTAAAGTCAGTTAATTTCTTGGCTTGAGATGTTAGTTTTATTTAATCATTTTTAGAAGTATCATTGTCTGATAATAGGCAGTTAAAATCACCTGTTGCTATAATTTGCCCTTTTGCATTTAAGTAATCAGGTCCAGATATTTGTCAGCATATTTAGTACTCAGTCCTCATATCCAGTATGTATTAATCAAAGTATAATACTTCCTATTGATTTCCAAAATAACCATGCTTAGCATCCCATCTTTATCTGAAATTGTATCTATAATTCTTGGCATTGTATAAGTATTTTCCCATAGAATAAGAGTTCCCCCCTCTATTAGTCTTAAAACATGAATCAGCCAGAATGGTATAGGCATTGAATGAGTATTTTTGTAGATATTTTTTAATAGATGGGTTTCCTGTAAAAAGATGATCTGGGCTTTATGCATTCTGATATATATATATATATATATATATATATATATATATATATATATATATATATATATATATATACATGCAAACCAGCTCTATTGACATTATTGTTCAAACCATTAATATTTAATGATAAACATTTATAAGCCATTGACTATAATATGTATGTTATTACTAACTGAAAGACCTTTCTTCCTTGTTGACTTGAAATCAACTGAAAATTTACTTATCATGGATGCATCCCCTTGAGTACCCATTTCCCTATAGGTCCTTTCTGACTCAGTTACACAGCAATCTTTTACACTATTCTAGCATGTCGAAGGGTCAGTTGCTGGCGTCCTCTCCTGTTCAGCTGGTGAATCTGGGAATCTTGAGGCAATGTTACAATTGCCTCATGTACACAGACAACCCTCTCCTCCTCCCAACAAATACAAATACATGTGAGAGATGCAACTATATAGCCAAACTGGAGGCTGAGCTCTCTCAACTCAGTACTGGCAAAACCAGTCAGGAGGAGAAGGTAACCACGCACACCACAAACCCAGTCTCACATAGACCTATCGCAACTGCAAACCAAACACATAAACACACAAAAACATACTTGGAGGCTCTGATTAAAAATCTACCAAAACAACAGAGGCCTCCAAAGCAGACACCCAAGCGACCACTACCTCAAGACATAGCACATGCAACACATAGTTCACAAAGTCAGTGTGCTAAACAGTCACAGCCCTTAAGGCCAAACAACATGCCAGACACACTTGTAATAGGTAACTCCATAGTCAGACACACTGACGTCCCGCTCACCAGACTGAACAAGGAAAAGGTTACAGTAAGCTGCCTGTCGGGTGCTAGAATCTGCCACATAACACAAGCACTCAGGTCACTCCACAGCAAGTACAAATATGACTCAGTCATTGTCCATGCCGGTGTGAACGACCTGAGATGTACCTCCCCGGACTACATGAAAAGAGACATAAAAGAGCTCTCTGATTATGTAGCCCAGGCCGGTATGACCCTGACCCTGAGCAGCATCTTACCCTCACCAAGAATGATGCCACAGTACAAAGACAAAATTATCAGTTTTAACAATTGGCTTAATTACTGGTGTCATTCTAAGGGGATCCAATATCTGTCTGCTTGGGATGACATGCTTGGCAAGACACGCTGCTTCGCAAGGGATGGCTTGCACCTGTCACCCCTGGGCTTCTGGATATTGGCCAAGGCTCTTGCCACCCCCATAGTGCCTTTTTTAGGCAAGGCTCAAATGACAAACCTACCTCCCTAGAAAACACAAGTGGAAAAAAACTAAGGGTAATGCTGCTCAATGCCAGAAGTCTAAACCTCAAGATGCACGCTCTCGAAGCCCTCCTCAGTATGGAGAACATCGATGTCTGTGCAGTGACTGAAACCTGATTCAAGGCTCCTGAGAGCACCCCAGCACTACCAGGTTTTACCTCATTACATGCTTTCCAGCCCCAAAACTTGGACCGAACCACAAAAGGAGGGGGAGTATCAATATTCATCAAAGATACCCACACCTCCAGGTTAGTGGCAACGCACGAAGCATTGGAGACCATCCAGGTGCAACTAACCATAGGCAAAACTGCCCTACAGTTTGTAGCATGCTACAGACCACCCTCTCAAACTCAGGAACCTCACACAGCTTTCCTGAAGACACTGGAGAGTATGAATGTTTCTCCAAATACCATCATATTGGGAGACTTCAACTACCCAAACATAGACTGGGAACATTACTCAAGCCCCAACAACTTAGCCCAAAGGTTCCTAGAATTCATAAACTCAAATGCGATGGAACAACTAGTCACCATTCCCACAAGAGGAGATAATATACTAGACCTGATCATCACAAACATGGGGACAAAATGCTCCACACCGGAAGTATACCCCTCATTGGTGAGATCAGACCATAAATTAATCTCACTGGAAATCCATATCCCGCCCCCACCCCCTGCACAAAAGACCACAGTGAAGAACTTCTCAAAAGCCAACTTCACACAACCCACACTGCTGAATCCTTTATAAATGCCTTCTACGGGCACCTTCAAGAATGCATGGATCATGCAATCCCAAATAAAACCAAGACCCATTCCCCCAAAGGCAGGCACCCAGTCTGGTGGACCCCAGCCATTAACAAACTTTACAACAGGAGGAGGAACTACTACATGACAGAGCAAAATCCCTAAAAGGGAAGGCATCTCTAATCAGTACTAGCAAAAAACTATGATCACTCATAAAATCATCCAAGGCCAACTTTGAGAGAAAAATCGCAAAAGACACAAAAGACAATCACAAGGCCTTCTTTAGCTATGTTAGAAACCTGGGTGGAAACTCCCAGATATGCTCAGAGTTAGTCCAAAATGACACAAAACACACTGAACCCACAGACATTGCCAACATTCTGGCAGACAGGTTCAGTGCAAATTTCTCCTTCCCCTCCCCCCCAAAAGGAGAAATATCTATCCCAGCAGAGTGTAGCCTCCCTAACATCTCAGATGCCCAGGTGAGAGCCGCCCTCTCTAAAGCTAAAAACACAGCATCAATGGGACCGTACGGTGTCCCGGGCTGTGTGCTACATGAACTCCAAGAGGAACTAAACCCACACATAAGGCTGCTGTTTAATCTTAGCCTTACTACAGGATACATACCCAAAGAGTGGCGTACGGCAACAGTGGTCCCACTCCACAAAGGCGGTGCTTCTACGGACCCTGGAAATTACCTCCCCATAAGCTTGACGAGCCTGGTCTGCAAAGCTATGGAAAGGATCATTATGAAACTCATAAACAAAGACATTGGGGACCTACAGACATTGGATCCTACCCAATTTGGCTTTGTCAAGGGCAGATCCTGCCTTTTGAACTTGGTCGACTTTTTTGAGACAGTCACTAAGGCCATTGATGAGGGTAAGGCAGTTCACACAGCCTACCTTGACCTTGCAAAAGCCTTCGACACAATAACCCACTTGGGCATCATAGACAAACTCACCAGCTTAAATGTAAACCCATATGTCACAAGATGGGTTGCAAACTGGCTCAAGGACAGAACCCACAGGGTCAGAGTTGCTGGAGCCATGTCAGACTCTAAGCCGGTCACAAGCGGTGTCCTACAGGGCTCAGTCCTGGGACCCCTCTTGTTCGGCATTTATTTTTCCGAGGTGCAGGCAAACATAGGAGGATTGTGGCTGACAAAGTTCGCAGATGACTGCAAACTGGGCGCCATAATTGATACTCCAGTGGACACAAGCATCCTTCAGAGAGGCCTCATAGAAATGGATAATTGGTGCCAGAGCCATGGCCTTAAGCTGAACACCAAAAAATGCATAGTCATACCCTTTGGGAAAAACAAGGTACCCACAAATTACCACATAGGTGGTAATCCATTAAGTACGGAAGAGGTAATCAGAGACCTAGGGACCCAAGTTGACAGTAACCTCTCATTTGACACTCACATTGCCAAAGTGGTTAGGAAGACCTTCTATATTGCCCACCTTATCATGAAGGGATTCACATCTAGATCAAGAGAGGTCATTGTGCCCCTGTACTCTTCTCTTATCAGGCCCATGATTGAGTACAATGCCCCATTTGGGATGTATCTTACCCGACACCTGTAGCAGTTGGAAAGATCCCCAAAAGTTCCTCACCAAGAGGATAAAGGGTCTCAAACATATGTCATATGCTGCCTGGCTGAAGAAACTCCAGCTCTATTCAGTCGCATATCGCCTACTCAGAGGTGATCTATGCCTGACGTACAAGGCCATGTCCAATCCGGAATTAATGGACATGCTCCACCTCAGAAAATCCAAATCCATCAGAGCCACGAGAGCAAGAGATTTGAACCTCAACACAGAAATAAATAGGACGTACTGGAGGGACAGATTCATAACCCAGAGGCTCCCTACACTCTGGAACAGAATCCCAGTCCATGTTAGGCAGAGCCCCTCACTGACTCTCTTCAAGAGAAATCTTGATGAGTGGATGGGAGATCGTAGGTTTACCCCGGGGGTCATCTCTGTGTCACTACTAGACAGAGGCACAGTAAACTAAACCCTAAATGGGCATAGTATTCTCATCCTAAGGGGTGGTGAAAGCCACACACACTCTGGCTAGGCTTATAAATGCCCTAGGGCAGATAGCCTAGTGCGAACCTATGAACCTATGAACCTATTAAGCACTAATTTCAAAAACCCAAAACTACTTACAAACACATACATGAAACATAAAGTTTCTGGTTTAGTTAAAAACTTAACTAAACCATCGATCCACCATGTCTCCAATACCAAAAGACACAAATTATCCATCTCTGCTTAGAATATAGTAAAAAAACAAAAAAGAAAAGCATTATGAAAGCAACTAAAGAAATCTGAATCCATGAAATATACATTAGAATGAGAGTGTCCAATATATCTGAAGCTATATGAATATGTCACATATGATAATAGCACCTCTAATACGTAGATATGCCAGACATACACATCAGATCAAAGTATGTATAAACATTAGAAGCCGAAAGTTAAGAAGATTGTCAATAATTCCAAAGACTCTAAACCAGTTACAAGTGGCATTCCCCAGGGCTCAGTTCTAGGACCCCTCCTGTTCGGCATATACTTCTCAGAGGTCCAGGCAAGCAGAGGAGGACTATGGCTGACCAAGTTCGCAGATGACTGCAAACTAGGGGCTATAATTGACTCTCTGGCTGACACAGGCATCCTCCAAAAGGGTCTCACTGAGACAGATACCTGGTGTCAAAACCATGGCCTTAAGCTAAATGCCAAAAAGTGCATAGTCATCCCCTTTGAAAAAAACAAAGTACCCACAAACTACCACATAGGTGGTAGCCCCCTAAATATGGAAGACGTAATAAGGGATCTGAGGACCCAAGTAGATAGTAACTTCTCCTTTGATAATCACATTGCCAAAGTGGTTAGAAAATCCTTCTATGTGACCCACCTAATCACAAAAGAGTTTGCATCCAGATTGAAAGAGATTATTGGGCCCCTCTATGCATCACTCATCAGACCCATCATAGAATACAATGCCCCATTTGGGATGTACCTTACAAGTCACCTGCAACAACTGGAAAGACCACGGAAGTACCTCACCAAGAGGATCACTGGCCTCAAGCAGATGTCCTATGCAGCTCGACTGAAAAAATTCCAGCTGTACTCAGTTGCATACCACCTACTCAGAGGTGATCTCTGCCTGACATACAAGGCCATGTCCTACACAGAATTGATGGACATGCTCCACCTAAAGAAAACCATATCCCCTTGAGTCACATGCTCCAGGGATCTAAACCTCACCACAACAATAAATAGGACATGCTGGAGGGATAGATTCCTGTCCCAGAAACTTCCCATGCTCTGGAACAAGATTCCAATCTACATTAGGCAGAACTCCTCACTAACTCTCTTCAAGAGAAACCTTGACGAGTGGATGGGAAACAGAAAGTTTACCCCAGGGACCACTTCATTGGCTCTGCTGGACAGAGGCACAGGGAACTAATCTAAGGGGGTGGAGAATGCCAACACATTCCGACTAGGCTTATAAATGCCTTCAGGCAGATAGCCTAGTACCTACCTATGAACCTTTGAACCTATGAACCATTAATGTACTGTATTAATGTTTAAATTTATCTAAACAAAGAGTCTAAAACATCTAGTTAGAAACACTAATCAGAAATACCTTGTTACCCCACCACTGACCCACTAGAAAAAAATGCACTTTGGTATTAAGTCAAATTATACTATTACTGAAGAATTAGAAGACATACATCATTTGTAGTTATTTAAAAGGGAACGGTATGTAAAGTATTTATAATGGGGAAAAGAGAGAAAAGAACATTGGTAACAAAAAAGAATAGGAAAAGAGGAGAGAGAGAGAAATAGAGAGAATGTTATTCATATACTTAGTACTATATGTACTAAATATAGAAAGGAAAAGAGAAAGTTAATAATAAAAATGATTCACATTACCTTAGAGCTTAGAGAATTTCCAAAATCAAATATATTATGATTCATAAAACAAAGCATTTAAAATTAGAAGGAATTTATTCATTTGTCCTTTAATATCTTAGTTTTGTTTGCTCTTTCCTTCACAGACCATCCAATTTTTTGTTGCCTGTCTCTTCAAACTCTGGGATGACCATTCCATTTCTTCTATGTGCGATAGTATTTTCTTCTCTTGGATAAATTCTACTGCTTTTTGTAGGGAATCAAAGATATTCACTCCTTTTGGCAAGGTGATTTTTGTTCTTGCAGGAAAAAGAATTTGAGCTTTAATATTGGCTTTTTTCAAGGACTTAATTAGAGGAACACATTCTTTTCTTCTGGATACAACTGTAGAGGTATAGTCATTATGAAAATGAATAACTTTTTCACCCATCTTGTTATAGAAATTAGTCCAAGCTGATTTCAGCACTAAGTCCTTGTCTTGCGAGGAAATAAATCTAACTATTATAGACCTGGGGTTAGATGAACTCAGAGATGAAGCTCGATTTGTCAGGGATTGATGAGACCTCTCAATTCCAAAAGAGAGGGATTCAGGTATGTTAAGTGCTGATGGAAACCACTTATTGAGGAATTGAATCATGTTAGCACCCTATTCTTTCTCAGGAATTCCATATATTCTTATGTTATTCCTCCTTGATCTACTTTCAAGGTCTTCCAGTTTCTCAATCAGCCTTGTGTTTTATTTCAGAAGAAATTCATTTTGATGTTCATTTTCTGTCACTTTAGTATCTAAGTCAGTTACTATTTCCTCTAAGGCAATAATCTGTTCAGATTGTTTTTTAACTATTCCATTTAGAAGTTCCAGTTGTTTACTGCATTCTTGTTTGATAACATCCATTTTGTTTTTGAATTGTCAGTTTTTAGTGACAGTTATTGGATGTTTGTTATTATAAGATGTAGTTCTTTCTTCACTGCACTCTCCTGGTCTGGGTTCTTCGAGTTGCTCATGTTTTTAGTGACAGTTCTTGGATGTTTGTTGTTATAAGATGTAGTTCTTTCTTCACTGCACTCTCCTGGTGTGGGTTCTTCACGTTGCTCATGTTTTTAGTGACAGTTCTTGGATGTTTGTTGTTATAAGATGTAGTTCTTTCTTCACTGCACTCTCCTGGTGTGGGTTCTTCGAGTTGCTCATGTTTTTAGTGACAGTTCTTGGATGTTTGTTGTTATAAGATGTAGTTCTTTCTTCACTGCACTCTCCTGGTGTGGGTTCTTCGAGTTGCTCATGTTTTTAGTGACAGTTCTTGGATGTTTGTTGTTATAAGATGTAGTTCTTTCTTCACTGCACTCTCCTGGTGTGGGTTCTTCGAGTTGCTCATGTTTTTAGTGACAGTTCTTGGATGTTTGTTATTGTAAGATGTAGTTCTTTCTTCACTGCACTCTCCTGGTGTGGGTTCTTCGAGTTGCTCATGTTTTTAGTGACAGTTCTTGGATGTTTGTTGTTATAAGATGTAGTTCTTTCTTCACTGCACTCTCCTGGTGTGGGTTCTTCACGTTGCTCATGTTTTTAGTGACAGTTCATGGATGTTTGTTATTATAAGATGTAGTTCTTTCTTCACTGCACTCTCCTGGTGTGGGTTCTTCAGTTGCTCATGTTTTTAGTGACAGTTCTTGGATGTTTGTTATTGTAAGATGTAGTTCTTTCTTCACTGCACTCTCCTGGTGTGGGTTCTTCATGTTGCTCATGTTTTTAGTGACAGTTCTTGGATGTTTGTTGTTATAAGATGTAGTTCTTTCTTCACTGCACTCTCCTGGTGTGGGTTCTTCACGTTGCTCATGTTTTTAGTGACAGTTCATGGATGTTTGTTATTATAAGATGTAGTTCTTTCTTCACTGCACTCTCCTGGTGTGGGTTCTTCACGTTGCTCATGTTTTTAGTGACAGTTCTTGGATGTTTGTTATTATAAGATGTAGTTCTTTCATCACTGCACTCTCCTGGTGTGGGTTCTTCACGTTGCTCATGTTTTTAGTGACAGTTCTTGGATGTTTGTTATTATAAGATGTAGTTCTTTCTTCACTGCACTCTCCTGGTGTGGGTTCTTCACGTTGCTCATGTTTTTAGTGACAGTTCTTGGATGTTTGTTATTATAAGATGTAGTTCTTTCTTCACTGCACTCTCCTGGTGTGGGTTCTTCACGTTGCTCATGTTTTTAGTGACAGTTCTTGGATGTTTGTTATTATAAGATGTAGTTCTTTCTTCACTGCACTCTCCTGGTGTGGGTTCTTCAGTTGCTCATGTTTTTAGTGACAGTTCTTGGATGTTTGTTATTGTAAGATGTAGTTCTTTCTTCACTGCACTCTCCTGGTGTGGGTTCTTCATGTTGCTCATGTTTTTAGTGACAGTTCTTGGATGTTTGTTATTGTAAGATGTAGTTCTTTCTTCACTGCACTCTCCTGGTGTGGGTTCTTCACGTTGCTCATGCTTTAGTGACAGTTCTTGGATGTTTGTTATTATAAGATGTAGTTCTTTCATCACTGCACTCTCCTGGTGTGGGTTCTTCACGTTGCTCATGTTTTTAGTGACAGTTCTTGGATGTTTGTTATTATAAGATGTAGTTCTTTCATCACTGCACTCTCCTGGTGTGGGTTCTTCACGTTGCTCATGTTTTTAGTGACAGTTCTTGGATGTTTGTTATTATAAGATGTAGTTCTTTCTTCACTGTACTCTCCTGGTGTGGGTTCTTCACGTTGCTCATGTTTTTAGTGACAGTTCTTGGATGTTTGTTATTATAAGATGTAGTTCTTTCTTCACTGCACTCTCCTGGTGTGGGTTCTTCAGTTGCTCATGTTTTTAGTGACAGTTCATGGATGTTTGTTATTATAAGATGTAGTTCTTTCTTCACTGCACTCTCCTGGTGTGGGTTCTTCACGTTGCTCATGTTTTTAGTGACAGTTATTGGATGTTTGTTATTATAAGATGTAGTTCTTTCTTCACTGCACTCTCCTGGTGTGGGTTCTTCATGTTGCTCATGTTTTTAGTGACAGTTCTTGGATGTTTGTTATTGTAAGATGTAGTTCTTTCTTCACTGCACTCTCCTGGTGTGGGTTCTTCACGTTGCTCATGTTTTTAGTGACAGTTCTTGGATGTTTGTTATTATAAGATGTAGTTCTTTCTTCACTGCACTCTCCTGGTGCGGGTTCTTCACGTTGCTCATGTTTTTAGTGACAGTTATTGGATGTTTGTTATTATAAGATGTAGTTCTTTCTTCACTGCACTCTCCTGGTGTGGGTTCTTCATGTTGCTCATGTTTTTAGTGACAGTTCTTGGATGTTTGTTATTATAAGATGTAGTTCTTTCTTCACTGGACTCTCCTGGTGTGGGTTCTTCACGTTGCTCATGTTTTTAGTGACAGTTCTTGGATGTTTGTTATTATAAGATGTAGTTCTTTCTTCACTGCACTCTCCTGGTGTGGGTTCTTCGAGTTACTCATCTTGAGATCTCCAGTAGAAAACTTCTTGACAGGAATAATTAAAAAATTCTCGTGACTATGTATTAATTTTTAGAAAATAATAAAGAGTATTTGTTAATCTAACTTTTGGTATACTTTTAGTTAGATTTTTCTAAAAATTAAAGTATATTTTCTGTCAGGATATTGAAATCTAAGCAGAGCTATGGTTCTCTGCTGCTATCAGACTGGCATCTTGGCCACAACCCATGTCTTGATATTGATGAATGTGTAAAAGATTAATGTTTTATGTGTTTATCTAGATATTAATCATGACATGACTTTCTTACCACTAACTTGTGCTGTTCTAAAGGGTTCAAAAAATTAGATATATTATGACATAAAGTTTATACTGTTGCATAATAGCAACTAAAACAGTAACAAAAAAGTACCTCTTTATTGTGTCTCTTAACTTTCTTAAAAAATCAAGAAAAGAATAATAATGTGTATTTTGCGAAAATATATGTTATGGAGTGTTAATAAAATAACTCAATATATTTAAGGAGACACAATTTACTATGTTTTTTACAGACTAAGATAAATTTATAATTTACTTATATTTTTGGACTATATACCTTAAAATTATGTTCATTATAGTTTATTACTTGTATGACAAAAATTTTCATTAGCCACAATATTTAGTTGTAATAATTCAGAACTATAAATGTAAAAAAACAATGCTTATAGTCTCTAAACAAATAACATCTAATGTTTACCTAATCAGGAGCAACTGTCACTGTTATTAAATGCATTTCAGAGATTACTGGCTTTCAAAAGGTAATAAGATGTAGTCCAAGAGAAAGGTGACATATCATTTTAAATAACATTTAAGAGTGCTCCATTTGACATGTCTGGTGAAAATTTAGTATGAATATACTTCCTTTATATTTTCTCTCATTAACAGATTTACTGCAGCATTTGAACTCCTTAAAATCTTTACAGATATCAGTGTAATTTTAAGATCAAACTTCTGAATGTAAACTGGTTCTCTTCCATCCCTATATAACTCTGTATTATAGCAGTTTGTGAAATAGAATGCATCCATTCACTATATACAAAGCATATTCATTCACTATATATGTTGCAAGTTACCTTTTCAACTATGTGCACTTTTAACAAACATAATTTATTCATGAATTTCATGTAATAGTAAAACAAAAGCTATACTAGCCCATCAACCCAACATAGGTTGAGAACCCCACCATTTGAATCAGCAGCACATAGCACTACAACTATAATATTTTAACATGCGGGCATCCTACAGCACAGTTGTCTGAAATGTTTCAGTTATTTGATGCCCATTGTCCATATGGGGTACTCTGCACCCCCTTCTGGAACAGGGGATGTAAGACAGTGCAAAGTGAGGTAGTATAACGGTAACATTCAAACAGTCAAGTGAAAATAAGCAAAAGGATAGCAAAACAGATGGCAATAGCCTTACCTTCCAAGACTTGTAAATATGAGCCCCAGATTAATGAGACTAAATGTGTCACTGACCTTCTTTCTTAGGCCAGAGTTAAAGCATTCTACTACATTCCTTAATCATATGTTCATAGGTGTGTACTAGGCTAATGGCCCTGGAGCCTTTACAAGCCTAGCCCAAAAAAACTGCCTAGGCACCGTGCCACCCAATGTTAGTTCACAGTGCCCTATCCAGTAAGGCAACTGGAATGATCCCTGGAGTGAACTTTCTGTTACCAATCCACTCATCAAGATTTCTCTTGAAGAGGGCCAGTAAAGTGCTCTGCTTGACATGAATGGGAAGTTTATTCCAGAGTATAGGCAGTCTTTGGGAAATGAACCTGTCCCTCCAGCATGTTCTAATTGTGGTAATGATGTTGTGATGTCTGGAGCGTGTGGCATGAGGGATTGGGATTTCTTTAGGTGTAGCTTTTCAAGTAGGGCTGGGTTGGACATGGCTTTGTAAGTCAAGCAGAGATTACCTCTAAGTAGACGATAAGAGACTGAGAACAGCTGAAGTTTCTTGAGTCAGTCCATATAGGACATGTGTTTTAGGCCTAAGATCCTTTTTGTGAGGCACTTTTGTGGCCTCTCCAGCTGTTGTAGGTGTTTGGTCAGGTACATGCCAAATGGGGCATTATATTTGATGATTGGTCTAATGAGGGATTAGTAGAGAGGGATGATGATTTCCTGGATGCAAAACCTTTGGTTATAAGATATGCCATGTAAAAGGACATTCTGAACACAGTGGCAATGGGCTGGTCGAAGGTGAGATGGCTGTCGACCTGAGTGCCCAGATCTTTTATGGCCCCTTCAGTGTTCAGTGGGCTCCCATCAATGTGGTAATTCATGAAAATGGATTTTTTTCCAAAGGGGATGATAATGCTTTTTTTGGTGTTAAGCTTCAGGCCATGGTTCCAACACCAGTCATTGGTCTCAGAGAGGCCCTTTTATAGGCTGTCTGTATCACTTGGGAAGTAGATAATTACTCCAAGCTTGCAGTAATCAGTGAACTTGGTCAGCCAAAGTCCTTCTGTGTTGGCCTGGACTTCTGAGAAGTATATGCCAAACAGGAGAGGGCCCAGGACCAAGCCCTGTGGGACTCCACTCATGACTGGTCAACAGTCTGACTTGGAATCCTCAACTTTCACTCTGTGGGTCCTGTCTGTAAGCCAATTTGCAACCCACCTAGTCATGTAAGGATTGATGCCTAGTTTGGTAGTTAGTCAGAGGTACTTAATGTAGGAATGCCAAAAAGATAGCTGTAACATTCACAACCATTATTCCAAATTTTACATTCTTTAAAATGCAAGATAAAAAAAAATCATCAAATTAGTTGCATAAATTATCATGGACAGAAACTATGAAACACATCAGCCACAATGAGCGGAATCACTGGCTGTTTATCCAAAAAAAGCTGGCCATTTTTATTATTTATTTTCTGACACTGGTTATCATAAATAGTACTTGCCAAGACAGTCAAACCCATATTTCAGTAGGGTATTTTTTCATCCTTTATTATGAACACAACAAGGTGGTAGATATCACAATACTGCTGACTGTTATATTTTACTGGATCCCCTCAACCAATGAGGTTTATTTTAATGTTGTCTACACTTGGTTATTATTCCTACTGTTAGTTGTCAGATAACAGTGCTTGTCACAAAAAAATAGTACACTGGTGTATGTTGCTTCATCATAATCATCTCTGTTTTCACAGCTGCCTTAACATAGCAGTATAAATACAGCCTCAAAAAGTCCAAGTTTTTCCACAGTACTGTAATGCCCACATGCTATCAATGCGGCTATCAATGCACTAAATGATACCTGTAATCATGTAAAATAAAGTGAAATATTCATTTTACCTATAGTTGCCCGTTAATCTGAATAATTGATGTCAGACTATAGTGCTTCTGGAAAAAGTCAGTATCATAATGTTGTATATTATTTCTGTTTATCATCTTCTTTTGAAAGTGCACTAGCTTAACAGAATTAATGCAGGCTGCAGATGCTAAGGGAATGTATGAATGATTCAATTATAATTACTGTGGCCTCCTCATATGGATGTGTTCTGTGCATTGATAACTTGCGTAGCACAGCTTAATATCTAGATCAGGGGTGTCCAACAGGTGGCACTTGGGCCACAGTCTGGCTCACTGAGGCATTTTATCTGGCCCATGGTATGTCCCACACAAAATTGATTTGAATGATCAAATACATGTTGGACATGGTAATGTGCCCCCAAACCTTGCCAAGTATGGTTAGTGGCCCCTGAACATTTTGGCAAGTGGCCCTTGAGCCAAAATGGTTGGACATCCCTGGTCTAGATAGAACTTTAATTTCATTTATATACAGAGCACCTTAAACAGTGTGACCTGCAAGCAGTGAAAACCTTGTTCCGCCCTAATATACCATGCACAATATACTTCAAACATAAAATAGCATATTGTAATATTTTACTTATCTTTGACAACAACCTTTCAGTATCAGGTATCAGAGAATAGTATTTCCCAGTAATCATGACAATGCTGATGTGGTGTTGCTTCCCCATCAAACAATATACCAAATGATATTTGCAAACATGTAAAATAAAGTAAAATATTTTTCTTGCTAATATTTAGCTTTTACTTCTTACTGTCAGGAATTGCTATTGAGTAACACAGAATAGTGTTTATCATACAAGCAAGACTATATTGTTGCATGCTGCATCCCCAGTAAACAACACAATAAATAATATTTGCTGGAATATAAAGTGACATACTTCTCTTGCTTATAGCTGACTATTACTTTTCACTCTCAAGTATCATAGCATAGATCACAAACCAATGAAGAATATTAACTCCACAACCAGAAAAGTATCCAAAACTTATAATCCAACCTTTTATTTCCACAAGTATTTATTTCCACAAGTTTAGCGCTTTCTTCCCTCAGTCGGGACTTCCTCAGAACAAATAATATAGCACACACACCTTCTTTAATACCCTAAAACAACCCCTCCCAATTCATTAATTAGTTTATTACACTAACCAGTCCCCAATAAGATGTTAATATGCATTTAAAACCAAAATCAATTTATTTTTATATTTCAACATCATGGTGCATTAATCTCATAACATTTCTATTGCTAGTATTTTATCAAGTATTAGAAATATATCTAAACTACCTATATAAATAATTTATTAAACAATTTTTCCAAAGAATACACATGAATAATATTTAAAATCCTATAAAGTACAAATGTGTATAAACTGTTGTATGTATAAATGTATATATACCTTTGATATCATAAAAATAAAAATATATATTAATATACATTCTAGTGGACCTAAAGCATCAATTTAAACTTCACTAAATAACTAAATCCTACCACACACTATCCATTGCTAAAAACATTAATAAAATTTTTTTGTTACAAGCACTCTTTGAACCAATTAATTCACCATTTTAAAATCACATTAACCTAAAATATGTTTCATTTTTAATACACACATAATATTAATAGCCTCGTTGATGCCTGGGAAATGGGTGGCATTCAGTCTCAGCTGCCATCTCAGTTCACATAAATCCAAATGCAGGTCCAAGGTACCTTTTTCAACAACCTTAACAACTTGTTGCAATACCAAAAATTTGAAGTTGTGGTCAAGGCATTCCTGAATATGTCTACTCAATGCATTCGTAATTTTTACATTCTTGATGTCATAGAGATGTTCTCTCATTCTATCCTTAAACTTTCTACAAGTTTTTCCAACACAGAATGCTGGGCATACCTGGCATTTGGCCAAATACACCACATTCTTGCTGTTACAATTAAACCGACCCATAATATGTAATGTCCTATTATTTAACTCAAAAATTTATTTTGTTTCCATGATGTTCCTACAACAAACCCCCATACCACACTTATAGTTTCCATTTTCTCTACATGGGCCTATACAAGCTTGAGGATTTTTTTCTACTATCAATAGCCCCAGTTACCTCCAAGATATTCTTGAAGGATCTATCTTTTTTGTATACTACCTCTGTACTCTTACCTATCTTACCTGTCAATCGCTCATCACATGCCAAGATACCCCAATTTCGCCTAATTATTTCCACAATATTGTCACTATCTAAATTGTAGGTTGTGATAAAACTAAGGGGCCCATTTATATTAGCTCTTTTACTGGTCAAAAAATCAATCTTATCTGGGTTCTACCCCATTGAGTGGTCCCTAATAATAGGCTTGTAAGTTCCATTAATTCTTTTTGTTACCACCTCACTAGATATTCTCTGAATCATCCTATTAGAATACCCCCTCCTTAAAAATAAATGACCAATACATTTTACTTCATCCTTAAAATTTGCTTCATCACTTACCATACAGGCAACCCTAATCATCTGCCCCTTTACTATAGCAATTTTTTGAAATGGGGGATGCCAACTTGTGTAATCCAGATAAACATTAAAGAAAGTCAGTTTATGATATATTTTAGAAATAAACTTTCTATCCCTGTATCCACCTCCAAATTTACATCCAAATAAGTAATACCTACTTTACTATAAGTATGCGTACATTTTAAAAAATTGGTTGTACCATTAATATATTCAAAGAAGGCTTCTAATTCTTCCAAAGGCCCATTCCAAATTAGAAACATGTCATCCAAAAATCAGGTAAAACTCTTAATAAATTTACCAAAAGCACTCTCAAATATGTATTTCTGCTCCCAGTATGCCATCACATAATTTGCCAAAATTGCGGCACAAGCTGCTCCCATGGCCACTACAGTGGTCTGTTTGTAATACTGTCCCTCATAAGATATATAATTATTACATAGGACCATTTCCATAAGTACTGATAATTTATTAATTTCATCTTGGCCAAATAAACCCATTTTTAATAACTGCAATTCCATCCAATGGATTCCAATTTCGTGGGGGATAACAGAAAATAAATTACAAACATCTATAGTTACTAAATGCATATTTTCTACCACTTGAACTTGATTAATTTTTTCCAAATCACGACATATATATTCATAAATACCCAACCCTTTCCTCAATTTATTATCCAAATACTTACTGATAAAACATGTTTTGGCCCTTTTTCCATCTACAATTGGTCTAAAGGCTGGATTGTTAAGGCCTTTATGTAATTTGGGTATTCCAAATATTTTAGGGACCATAGGATAGTCATTCTTTAAAAATTTAAATTCATTTTCATCAATTTGTCCCTCTAACACCATATTTTCTAAGGCCAAATCAATATTCCTATTCATAATGTTGATCTCGTTTAGAGAACTTTCCTCATATGTTCCTTCCATTAATAATAAACTCATTGCATTGGAATAGTCAACGGAATTCATTACAGCCTTTCTGTTCCCTTTATCGGGCTTCATTACCCTAATTGTTTTATTGTTCGCTAAATCAGCCAACAAATATAACTCTTGTTTGTATAAATTGCTACTTGCATTTCCATTTTTGTTTTTATTACTCATAGCTCTCCTAATATCAATCTCGCAAACTTTATCATACACTGCTATGCAATTGTTAGTAGGGGGATTAAACGTACTTGGCTTTCTTAATGTTACTGGTTCACCCATTACATCACTGTTAAACCATGCCTTACAATTCAATTTCCGCACAAATAATTTTAGATCAATAAACGTCTGTGCGAGATCACCTCTTCTACTTGGTACAAAAGTCATACCCTTAGACAATAAATCAGCATGTTCAACAGTTAACAACTTACTAGCACTCTATGTTGGAAAAACTTGTAGAAAGTTTAAGGATCGAATGAGAGAACATCTCTATGATATAAAGAATGTAAAATTTGTGAATGCATTGAGTAGACATATTCAGGAATGCCAGGACCACAGCTTCAAATTTTTGGTATTGTAACAAATTGTTAAGGTTGTTGTAAAAGTTCCTTGGACCTGCATTTGGATTTATGTGAACTGAGATGGCAGTTGAGACTGAATGCCACCCATTTCCCAGGCATCAATGAGGCTATTAATATTATGTGTGTATTAAAAATTAAACATATTTTAGGTTAATGTGATTTTAATATGGTGAAATAATTGGTTCAAAGAGTGCTTGTAACAAAAACTTTTTATTAATGTTTTTAGCAATGGATAGTGTGTGGTAGGATTTAGTTATTTAGTGAAGTTTAAATTGATGCTTTAGGTCCACTAGAATGCATATTAATATATATATATTATTTTTATGGTATCAAAGGTATATATACATTTATACATACAACAGTTTATACACATTTGTGGTTTATAGGATTTTAAATATTATTCATGTGCATTCTTTAGAAAAATTGTTTAATAAATTATTTATATAGGTAGTTTAAATATATTTCTAATACTTGATAAAATACTAGCGTAGGAAATGTTATGAGATTAATGCACCATGATGTTAAAATATAAAAATATATTGATTTTGGTTTTAAATGCATATTAACATTTTATTGGGGACTGGTTAGTGTAATAAACTAATTAATGAATTGGGTGTGGTTGTTTTAAGGTATTAAAGAAGGTATGTGTGTTATATTATTTGTTCTGAGGAAGTCCCAACTGAGGGAAGAAAGTGCTAAACTTGTGGAAATAAAAACTTGTGGAAATAAAAGGTTGGATTATAAGTTTTGGATACTTTTCTGGTTGTAGAGTGGACATTCCTCATTGGATCATAGCATAGATCTTGTTAAGCTGTCAAGACTACACTGTTTTATGTTGCTTCATAATTAAACAGTGAACCAAATGAGATTTGCAAGCATGTAAAATAAAAGTAAAGAATTGATGCTTCCCACTGATCATCCTTTTTATTTCAGAGGTTTATTATCTTATTAGATATAATATAGCCTGCAGATGATAAATGAATTTGCACATGATCAGATTAGAACCAGTATAGTCTCCATGTGCTAAAGAGTTTTATGTATGGCAGACCCACACAGCACAGCTTTGCATCTAAATGTTGTGTTAATTCAAACATGCACAGAAAATGAAATATTCCTCTTATTTATTTTTGGTGTTTGCATCTCACTACCAGGTATTACACAATAGAATTTATCACATAGGCAAGACTATCTTGCTGTATATGTAATCCCCCCTCCTCTATTCAACAGGTATCCAAAAGAAATGTACAATAAAGTGAGATATTCTTTTTACTTATATTTGGCAGTAGCCCCCCTTTATTGGGGAAATGCTATATGTTGTTTATCCATTGAACAGTAAATAAATATTTGTGCATGAGTAATGTATGTGAAATATATCTCTCTGTTATGGTTTGCCTTTTTTCTTATTATTATACGAAACTAAAGAGTAGTGCATCCCAAACAATGAATACCATACTGCTTCATCATTAAACAATGAGTCAAGTGTTATTTTTTGCTGTGATAAAGCGTTAAATATTGATCTTGATTGCAATTGGTCATAACTTCTTACTGTGCTATATTGCAGAGTATTGTTTCCAGAGAAGACAGAAATAGTACTGTACGTCATGTCCTATTTAAACATCTCATGAGATAATATTTACAAACATGTAAGAGTAAGGGAAATATACTTCTTGCTTCTTTTTGTCTGTTAGTTCTTGCTGTCTAGTATAGCTAAATAACACTTGTCAAATACTCAAGATCATATTGCTGTATGTTGCTTCCCCATTTAGCAGTGCACCAAACAACATTTTCAGACATACAAAATAAAGCAAAATACACAGAAGTGTAAAGTAATACCAAATATAGGCAAGACAACTAATTCAGTTTTCTTTCCATGGTTGCAATGTCACTGTGGGTAAGATATTTCTCAGCCCATTTCTTACTTCCACCAGTTCTATCCCATCACTGTTTTGTACCATAATGCAACAAAGACACCACCCATCACTAACAAATGATAATTACATTTATAGACTAGATATGCATCACAGTAGTGATTTATCACCATTTGTGTCGTTCTTTGTAAGGTTAAGATTATTTTCAAGAAATAAACAGTAAATCAACATAAATAATTATACAATATATTATACAGCAAATGGGACTATGGTGACCTTTAAAGGATTGATGCCTGTTGACAGTGATTTCTTTACAAGTCCTTATGTATCCACCACACATGCTTTGTTTAAATACACTTACTTAACTTTAGTCAACTGCAGAATACAGGAAAATACTCAATTAAAATATCTATACCATTACTGAATTTACAGCATTTTACTGCAAAAAAATGGATACTTGCCATTTCCTCATGGTTGACCACTCTTGAGTTAGTATATAAAGGGAGCTACAGGGGACTTTCACCCCTATGAATACACCTGCTTTTTTCCAGGTTTTTCTATCTTTGTGATTTTTTTTCAAAACTATTGTCTTGATGTTAGTGGTTCCTGTTAGGGGAATCAATCACCTGACATGAATCTTTATTAAATAACTTTTCAGCAAGTAATGAAAATAGTAGTAGCAGATGTTGAAAACATGGGTCAAAGGAGCACAATACCAAAAACATCACACTTCATGCTTAAATATAGCCTACTGAAAAGGATGGCTCTGCCTCTCATGCCAGAAATCAGGAAAGTATTGTTAGATCCATAGCAAGTTATGTTGGAAGTAATGGCCAGATGGCACAAGGAAATCCAGGGAATCAGCAGCAGCCACTTGCAATTAAAGCAAAGATGGTGAATTAGGGCAAACACTTAAAATCTTGAGTCTTATGCTCATAGTCTTTAACATTCATGGTCCCAACTGTAAGAACGGTCCCTGGTTTAGGTGCTGACTGAGCCAAGGTTGGCAACCAGTTCATTTACCACAAAGAGTGAAGGTATATGATCATAATATGAGGTTCTATCAATGGCCTGGAGCATCCAGTGTAACTGGCCCTGTCTGATCCAAGGAACCAGGTTACAGAACACTGCAATAATCCAGGAAAGATGAAGGCACGTTTCCTAGATTGGACCTGAGCAGAAAAGCATAATTCTGTAGATGTTCCTTGATAAAATACTATGATTTTAAAAATGCTGATATCTAGTCTCTAACCATTAGACTAAGATCCAGAAATATGTCAAGACATTGCACATGTGGCAATCATTCTTTATTACTGCCCCCACTAAATGGTGATAGGAGGACTGTGAAGGCTGAATATTGATACACACTATCATAACCTTGATTTTCTCTTGATTATGTCTAAGTTAGTTATGATTTGAAATGTTTAAGACAGAACATAAGCAGCCTTATAGGAGACTAAAATCTGTCATAATGTTCCTCACAAAAAGAGAGAGAAAGCTCAATATTGCAAACATAACAAATGTGTGGTATCCTCTTCCTTAACAAGATCTCTCCTTCAGTAGAAGCATATTTATAATAACCCAAAAAAGTGTTAAACTTGAACACCAATGATCCCTATAATTTGGTGGGTAACTAAATAAACTCCAGAAACTATTTAAGAAGAATATCATGGTCATATGCAAGCAAGAGTTATAAGACAACTAAGATCAAATATAGTCATCCTTCCCTTGCCAGTAAGAGATCATTCCTAACCTATCAAATGGCTATCTCAGTACTGTGTCAAAATCAAAATCAGACTAAGAAGGCTTCAGAAAAATTTAAGAAGTCAAAAAGCAGTATGGCTTTCTATAAACTTCCTTTTCAGTAACCTTCCCTGTTAAAGGAAGGTTTGAAAGTAGATTATAGTTCTCCATATTAAGTAGATATGATTAGATATTCCTCAGGAGAAGTGTGACCAATGCCTATTTTAACAAAGGAAGAAATATCTGTGGACTTATCTATACTATCTGAGAAAGCACTGGGCCAAAGATTTGCACATGTCTTGCAGCAAGCTCTGCAGAACCAGGATCCAAACTGCAGGACATCATTTGGAAAGCTAAAACCACCTTCGTGATCACTTCTTAATCAATATCCCTAGCAGGAAAAGTAAAGAGGCTAAGCCAGGTGAGCACCACCATGCTCAGAGGAGACATCTGGATGAAGACTAATTTTACCAGATTTTTTTCTAAACAAATTGTGCAAGCTACTCACACACAGAAAAAGAATAAGTCCTTGGGGTGAAGAGAGATTCTGAGTTGTAGAAACTATCAAAATCTCAAAATACCTTGGCTGGATGATTTGACCCAACAACTATACATTAATGTTGCCTTCTTACACAAGAGTTCTGAGTGAAATGATATGGAAAGTGGTTTACTATCAAATGGCCAATCGGACATTGCGAGATTCACATTAGTCCAAATCGACCCATTCGGTAGTATCGAAAGAACAAATGATTAAATGTAGAAATGTACAACAGCAAATGCAATACAGCATTCGTTGTTGTGACTTTCTACATTTTCATGCAGATTGCAGTATATTAGGAATTGGGAAATGCACTATTTCCCTCACTGCAATGCGATCTCGGAGTTTGTATATATAAGTAGCAGGTGGTGTTGGGGGTGCAGGGGGGCTTGCCCACCTGCAAACATGTTGTTTACTGTGTGTCAGAGAGTGATTCTGTTGCAGAGGTGTGGTGCATGTTCGAATTGTGTCAAATTCAAACATGCACCACTTCTGCATTCAACATTTGTGTTGTTCGCTGATGGTGCTTTTCGTTTTTATGGTTCATAGAAATTATAGTTCTCAAGAAGTGCAATCTGGAAAATTCTAGTGAACCATGGAAAACTATGGGCATTCAGTCTGCATGTCTTTTAAAATGCCAGATTTTTTCCAAGAGTGCTCCACTCTGTTCCCTCTCCACTACATCTCATAAAGATGAGCTGCAGGATCCTGTTGTATCACTGTCTATTTCAGCATAGGAAAGTAGTGTATGTTAATTAAATCAGGTGATTGGTGTCACAGACATTTTTATTTTAATGTTTTGTTTGTGAACTCATATGTCAGATTAACAAACAGCTGAAAGTCTATGCTGTTACATGTTTTGTGATGTGTTGCTGGAGGACTGTGCAAGTTAATTTAAGATCATACTGTGAATGTGAGATTTTGTATGTGTGTGTGTGTGTGTGTGTGTGTGTGTGTGTGTGTGTGTGTGTGTGTGTGTGTGTGTGTGTGTGTGTGTGTGTGTGCGCGCGCTATTCTGGAGTGAGACAGGCTTTCCATGTAAGCGATCTTTTTCCTTTCTTCACTTCTGTGCAACCATGATAAAGTCCAGTTTAGGACGAAATAGTTCAACTTTGATATTGTTTCAATAAACGTGGATCTGGTTCTTGACTTGGTGTCTGGGCTGATGTGGATTTTTTTTGTTTCTTGGTTCTATGTATGGTCCTATGTTTTGTCACACTTTTTGTTTTGGTCAACCATGGAATTAAGAGAGTCAGATAAGAGGGCCAGGTGTGGGGCTGTAAGATGTCTATCTCCTGCCTTACCTCCTTCTAATAAAAGCCCATAATACATAGGGACACATATGGACTGGTATGCATGGATAGGCCTATAAAGGCCTTGGTGGTCAGTAGCTTAGTCTGTACCTATGAGTCTACTAAACCAAAAAGATGGCTTTATATCCAGCCTCAGTATGACCTTATCTAACAAGAATATTTTGTCAATAGCATGACCTCTTACATGAGTGGTAGAGGTAACCTCATGATCAAAGCTAAATCCCTTCCTAATATGCAATGACATTTCTAATACCAAGCCATCTTAGATCACTAGGTATTTTTTGATAAAGATATTCCAGAATTCCTGAAGGATGGTGTCAATAATCAGGTGGATGATTGATAAGAAATCTACAGTTTGGTCCCGCCACAAAGGCCTACTGATATGCAATATTTCAAACCAAAACCTAAAACAGAAAGCTTCACCTGTCATGATGCTAAATAAAGTCCCGCAATAAAGCCACAGTGAGAAGAGAATCAAATCCCTCTTTTAACAAAGTCTTAGCAGTTAATTCCAGCTCAAAACACTATAGCAAGCCAGTGATAATTCTTATCATATGTAAAAATTCATATCATAATGTGTGCCAGAGTAACATCAGAAACAAAGTGGCACGTGAAGGAGTTCGTTTGTAGATTATCATGAACATTCATTTTGGGAGTTGACTATTTATAGTCAAAGCTCACATGACACCACAAGCATTTAAGTTTGCATTAAAAATAATTACGACTATTAAAAATGGTTATTATCACAGTCAGTAATTTGACAGAGGAAGAAGAGCCTAGAAAATAAGTAATTTTCCCTTCGATGCTTCTAACTAGAGTTAAGTTCTAATGCTATGAAGGATTTGGCACTGTTGAAGATTATGGAAATAACTCTAGGCAGACCTCTCAAGAGGAAACATCAGTTTTCTAGTGAATAAAGCTTGCCTCAGAACATAAGTAGAACTGGAAAGACAGTGAGTTTTGCTGATGACCATTTAACCAGGTAAATCAAAATGGCAATTGGCTGTGTAAAATACATTTAAAGCCCATGTACTATGAAAAAGTCCAGACCATCTAAAAATTAGCCAGAGAATCCAATAAACATACTAACAATGAAATCTGACATGATAGAATAAACAGCTGAGTGTATCTATCAAACTGACAAGCACTACTTTTGAAAATATTTTGCACCAGTATAGCAACAGCAGTTCATTTATCCTCCTTAACTTTGCTACTTTTTAATTTCTCTATTATAATCAGTAATTGTTTTCCTGTCATTTCATTTGAATTACTTGCAATGAGCTTCAGTATTACAGAGCAAAATGAGTTTATAAGATAAGCATAAAGCCCAGTTAATGCAATGTACAGACACAAAACAAGCTATGACAAAAGTCTACCGGGAACACATAAAATAACTAATTCAAAGAAATAAAATAATCCAGTTTCTCAGCATGCTGGACAGATTATTTACTCATAGAATTTAAGATGTTCCAACTTGCATAGCTAGTAACAACCCAGTTTAAGTTGCATGCCAGTGATTCTACAAGAAAAAAAAACAAGGTGAACAGTTATTATATGGAGAAATCCATTTCCATTGAGTGTATAATGCAGTGGCTTAGTTAAGCACCACATGCTTTCAATTATTTAAATGTTCTTGTCATTATGATCAAAAATGGCAGAAGCCTCAGAACCAGCAGGCAAACTGCAGTAAGAGAAAACTTCTGAACAAAGAGTAAAACATTTTTTTGTCTGAAGTTAAAAATCAAATGCAGGAAATGACAATATATACAGTAGCTAGGAGTGATTACTAAAGCAGAATAACAAAACAGAAATGCATATCATCGCAGCTAACACCCATCAGAATTAACCAGTATGACTTCCAGGCACATATGGCTGACTAGCAATGAAAAAATAATAAGGGACAGAAAGTAAACTTATGAAATGTTTTTTTTCCCCTGAAGACAAAGAATCTAGTAGGAAAAAGCAGAAATATTTACTTGTAAAACATTAAAACATGGTGTGTCATATCAGTCCTTTCACAGAAGAAAATAAGGAAATATATGGCCTCCTCCACTGACAAAAAGGGATAAAACAGTGACGATGGTACAGATGACCGGAGTTTGAAAAGTGGCTCAAGTGTGTCTTGGAGATAATGTGAAAAGGATTGTCATGCATATCCTGGGGAGGACAGGGGGATAAACTAGGACCATCCAGTGCCACTGTCTCTCAGAAGAGAGATGCCAGTACAAGGGAGGAAGGGTGCGCAGCCACCAAACCACTTCAGTGGTAGCTCTCACTATCCATGCACTCACAACAGAGAGCACTGTGGTCATTTTAATGATATAAGACACTCATCCCCCTCAGCCGGGGAAGAGGGTGGTACCTAATACACCCTCATTGTCAGAATGCCTGTGAGAAAACAAGCAACCCTCATTTCTGCCTGGATAATGGCCCCACTAGATGGCTGTTTCCCTGATACTAAGAATACTTAGTACAGGGAAAATAACTGGTAGAATCTGAGTGGAGGAGGCATGATTATTGCTAGACATGGAGCAAAAAGTAACAAGAAAAAAGAAAGGAAGTAGAAGCCTATCCATTGCACTCTAGTGACTGGTAAATTGATAAAAAACTCCATAGTTAGGAAATGAAGGCAGATTAGGCAGAATGCAATTTACTTCAGGGTACTGGGCAGTATAATAGTATGGTAGCATGGTTGCGTAAGTTGACTGATTTATTAGGACAGCTGGTAAATTACTTCATATGTTTTGACAATAACAAAGTTCAAAATACAGAAACCAGTATATTGAATCTGCAAATCTTGACTGTAGTAATTTGTAAATCATATGTGCTAATGCATGCACTCAGCATTTTCCAAATATGCACTGTTGAAACCATTAGTTGATGACTACAGAACGCACAATTATAAAGTAGGTGTTACTTATGCATGTAGTTGTTGGTGAACCATTATTAGATCATAAATTATGATACTACTAAAGTTGTGCATAGTAACTGAGGCATTGGACATTCTGTTTATATGAAACCACTGTTTGTTGAAACACGTAGGTTCTCCCTTACTCCCTTTCTTGTGCAACTGTAGAGTTGGCATATATAAGTAAGGGAGTATGGGATGAAGCCTACTAGATGGGAAAAACAGATGGGCTTTTCCACCTGCAAAAAATGCACATTTTGTTGTTTGTTTTAATTTATCATTCAGCGTTTCAGTTTTATTAACATTCATTACTTTATATTCTACATTTTGATTTTCTAAAGTGTTAGAATCCATATTTTGACACACAAATTTTTACTGTAATTCTCTTTCAACAGTATATTTGCTCTGAAGACACTTAGAAGATGACTAAAGGACCAAATAAATCTGATATTATGTAAACATAGATAAGTGGAGTATCATTGGTGATGGAATTAAATCAGAAGAGAAGCTCAAAAAGGCATCCAGGATCAGTAGTAAATTGAGCTAATTTTAGACAGAGAGTGAGCGGCCCGGTGTTATCGTATGCCTGTTTCTGTTACTGTGCTTCATAAAAGAATAAAGAATGTCAGGTTCAAAGGATCATGGTTTCATAGGTTACAACTAGGCTAATGACCACCAAGGCCATTATAAGTCTAGCTATGCACCCCAAACTCATTTGGATCCCACTTATCATGGGCATCTAAACAGGGGAGGCATGTTAGAAGGGAGGTAAGTGAAGGATTTGTAGGGGGAGTGCTAGTCCAGATAATACTTTTGTTATTGGTAGTTTCTGTCCATAAGAGACAGAGGGATCAGGCCTTGTGTAAATTTATGATTTCCCATCCAGTTGTTAAGGTTTTGTTTGCATAGGATCAGGGGTTAATTCTGTTTTACATGAATGGTGAGCCTATTTCATAATGTTGGGGTCCTTTGGGAAACATATCTGTCTCTCCAGCATGTTCTGTTTATTTCACAAGTGAAGTTCAGATCCCTGGATCTAGAGTGCCTGTACTGCTTGTTTTGTGCATGTGCAACAGATCCATCAGTGCTGAGTCTGAGGAAGCCCTGTAAGCCAGTCAAAGATCCCTCCTCAGCAGCCTTTAGGAGACTGAATACAGAGATACAGCCTTTAGGTGATCAGTGTAGGGAAGGGTATCCATGCTCTAAATTTTCCTGGTGAGAAATAAATCTTTGTGGGCATACCAGCTGTTGCAAGTGCCTGGTTAGATACTTGGCAAATGGGGCATTGTACACAATGACAAGGCTGACAAGAGCTGAGTAGAGCAGCACTATAACTTCCTTGGACCTGGATGCCTTACCATCACCTACACATTTGGTGACAGAGAATGTTTTTTAATATCTTCGCTACATGCTGCTCAAAGACCAGATTGCTGTCTAAATATGTTCCCAGATCCCTTACTACTGAATCGATTCTTAGGGGTGATTTATTGATGGAGTACTTAACTTGGGTTGATGGTTTCCCAAAGGATATTATAATGTATTTTTGACAGCCAGTTTTAGGTCATGGCTTTGGCACCAACCATTTGTCTGTGTTAAACCATCTTGCAAGATATTGACGTCTTGATTGGAATCCCAGTTTTCAGTCATCTGTGAATTTGGACCGCCAGAAGCCTTGAATGTTAGCCTTGACATCCAAGAAGTAGATCCCAAACATGAGCAGGCCAAGCACAGAGCCTTGGGGTACTCCACTGGTGACCACTCTCTTGGTAGAGGTGGTCTCACTCATCCTAACTTCTTGGGTCCTGTCTGTGAGACAGCTAGCAATCCAGCAAATTTGTTATGCCTAGCTCAGAGAGCTTGTTAACTATGCCAGAGTAGGGTATTGTATCAAATGCCTTGACCAGGTCAAGATATTTAGTATTCACTGTTTTACCCTCAGCCATTGCCTTGGTATCCCTCTCAAAAAAAGTCTACCAGATTAAGTAGGCAGAACCTTCCCCTAAAAAAGACAGATATTGATGGATCCAGTATCTGTATGTTTCTAATGTGCTTGTTTAGCATTTCCATGATAATTTGTTCCATGGTTTTGCATATTAGGCTCATTAGACTGATGGGTCTGTAGTTCCCTCGGTTGGTTGATGGTTCACCCTTCTGGACAGAAATGACTGTTGTGGTCCTACATTCACTTGGAATGTAGACTGTTTTAAGGTTGTAGTTGAAGCGTGAGAGCCTCAAGTGGTCCTGACAGGTCATGTTTCAGACTGTTCAGGAGGCAACCAGTGACGTTTTCGGGAAATGTAGAGAAGATGTTCTTGGCTTTAGCGAGTGCTGCAGCACCTGGTTCCTGCTAATGGCTTGGGGAAGTATGTTGGAGGGGATTTCACCCTAATGAGTGAGGGTAGTAGTGAGGTGGTGAAGTATGAGCTGAATTTATCAGCCTGTAGATTTGCTATGTCACACCAATCATTGAAGGAGGTACCATTCACCACCAGTTCAGCACATTGCTGTATGTTACTCTTAAGGTTCTGGATATAGTTGAGGAAGGCCTAGTGACTGTCATTAGCATGTGAAGCTATCCTGGCCTCATAGTTTGCCTTGTTGGACTTTAATCAGACCTTTAGTTTCTTGTTTAGTTGGCCATGAGTGTTTTTTCTTTTATTATATACCCTCTTTAGGTGAGGATTATACCAGTGGCATTTGTTTTTAGTGTTTATTTTGGGTTTACTTCTGTTAGGTATTGCAGCCACTATGCAGCCATTCACATGTTTGTATAGTGACTCAGTGAATAATTCTGCATAGGTAGCTGTGGTCTCGGGATTAGGAGAAGCCATGACAAACTGTCACTTAATAGGATGTAGTTTGCCTTAGAATAGCTGGGTTTTCTGGGTTGATGTTTACTTCAAAGGAGACAGCTTTGTGATGTGACCTCACTAGTGAGGATGGGACATGGGAGTGGGGGTAGTGGGGTTCATGCAGTGCTCTCCCATGTAACAGATACAGTATGTTTGAAAAATATATTGGAGCATGGACTATCTATTCCAGGGTGATTGTGTTAATAAAGTTCAGGAAATATTGTGTTTGTGAGGCTGAGGCAGTGTAAGTTTCCAGTCTATAGAGGGGTAGTTTAAGTCACCCATGACTAGGGTGTTTGGTTGGATGGTGAGTACCTCTAGTAGGTTTAGGTAAGAGTTGTGAGACTCTAGGGGCACAGATAGTGGCCTACAGCTAGCCATGATTTGGTGAGGGCCCTTATCTATGATGAATTTCACATAAATGAGCTCAATGGTAACTCTGTTTAACCAACCAAGAGATCTCTTTGTTGCCAATGTAGATTGAGACACCACCTTTGGCCTCAGTCTGTGCTGCTGTTGGTCTAACTGTGTGGAAGGCTCTGTAGCCTTGCACTACTGAAGTACTTTATATAACTTTAAACCAAGTCTCAGTCAAGGCACAGATGTCTACATTCTCTAGAATTAGGAGGGCTTGAAGGGTGTGGAGTTTTTTGTTTAGGCACCTAACATTGAGCAACACCTTAAGGTTGCTTGGAGATTTTTTTACTATGTTGGTAGTTTTGACTTTTTTGCATTGCCTAAAAAAGGCTGTAAGGGGTAGATAGAGTTTTAGTCAATATCCAAAAGCCTGGGGGAGCAACTGCAGCTCAGCCTTTGCAAAGCAAAGTGGTCTGTTGACCACGTCTTCTCATCCTGACAGATATCGGATCCCCCTGGAGTGGCACCAAAAACTAAGCCAATTAATAAAATCAATCATTTTATGTTCATAGTGTGGCATCATCCTTGATGAAGGTAGAAGGTAGAAGGCTGCTCAGTGCAAGGCTGGTACTTGTGTGTGACACATATTCTGAGAGATCCATTTTGTCTCTCAAGTCATTTATAGCCGCCTAGAATGATATCAGTACCTGGGGTGCAGTGACTTTAAAACATGCATTTTATTGTGGATCCTGGATCCAGAGAGACCGTATCTTCTCCTTGTCTAATCTAATGAGTGGGTCATCTGTATGTCACTCAATGGAGTCTTCAATGACAACAGTATTAGTTAAAAGTATATGCTTGCCTTACGGGCAAAACTAGAAAAAGTCAACAAACAGAAATAATGATTTTTGCTACAAAATTAAATAAATGCTTTAGAAATGCCCTCAAAACAGTAGCAATCACAGTATATATAAAGTACAAATTCAGTAAATCAAGAGAATATTCTTATCTTAGCCAACTGGCTCACTGGCAGAACCCACACTGTGAAAGTAGCAGACACCAAATCAGACTTCAGACCACTGACAAGTGAAGTACCACAGGGTTCAGTACTGGGTCCTCTCCTGTTTGGTATCTACTTTTCTGAAGTACAGGCTAACACAGAAGGTTTTTGGCTAACAAAGTTCACAGATGACTGAAAACTAGGAGCCATAATCAAAACTCCTAATGATGTGGACATCCAACAAAGGGCCTCACTGAGACAGATGCCTGGGGTCAAAGCCATGGCCTCAAGCTCAATGCCAAAAAGTGCATTGTCATCCCTTTTGGTAAAAACTCTGTACCCATGAACTACCACATAGGCGATAGTCTACTTAACACCGAAAGTGTGATAAGAGACCTTGGGACACAGGTGGACAGTAGTCTCTCCTTTGATAATCACATCGCCACAGTAGTCAGGAAATCCTTCTACATGGTACACCTCATTACAAAAGGTTTCTCATCCAGGAAAAAAAGAGGTCATTGTTCCCCTCTACTCACCACTCATTAGACCCATTATAGAGTACAACACCCCTTTTGGTATGTACCTCACAAGATATCTACAACAACTGGAAAGGCCACAGAAATACCTCACAAAGAGGATTAAAAGCCTCAAACAGATGCCCTATGCAGACCGTCTCAAAAAACTCCAGCTTTACTCAGTTGCATATCGCCTGCTCAGAGGCAATCTCTGCCTAACATACAAAGCTATGTCAAACCCAGGGCTGTTGGACATGCTCCACTTAAAGAAATCCCAATCCCTCTGAGCTACATGCTCTAGGGACCTAAATCCTGTCACCACAATAAACAGAACATGCTGGAGGGATAGATTCCTGTCCCAGAGACTTCCCATACTCTGGAACAAACTACCTATCTATATCAAACAAAGCTCCTCATTAGCACTCTTCAAGAAAAATCTTGATGATTGCATGGGAGATAGGAAATTCACCCCTGGGATTCCTTCTGTGGCTCTGCTTGACAGGGGCACAGGAAAATAATTTTCTTGGGTGGCAAAAGCCAGGGTACTGTTTGGCTAGGCTTATATAGGCCCTAGGCCCGATAGCCTAGTACCTAACTATGAACCTATGATGGCTCTGGATACAGTTGAAACACTTGAAAAGTACTGCAGAGCACTAAGCAAGTGAGCACTGGGCTTTGCAAACTTTCCTGATTTATAACAGAGAAAAAAAAATTGAAAACTAGCTCTTGTGCCCTCTAGCCAACAAATGAGCAGACTTTGAGCTCCATGGAGTGCTCCTAATTCAGAGAGACCAGGTAAACACCTTCTGTCGCAAGATGGATGATCCTGGAATTTCTTAATGTAAAAGCACAGCAAAAGTAGCTCTCAGTTGCAGATGAAACAATAAACAACTATGAAACAATTACGTCTCTGGCTTATTTGCCCTTCTGCAAGGTGATCTGGAGGCAAACAGAACTAGAAAAAGCTAACAAACAGACAAAAGACGATTTTCACAAGGAAATTAAATAAATGCTTTACAATTTTCAAAAACAGTAGCCTTCACTGTGTAAATCAAGCACAGGTGCAGTACATTAAGAAAATGTTCTTATCTTAGCCTTGGTGGTTGTGGATGCAGTTGAAACACTTGAAAAGCATTGCAGAGCTCTGTGGAAGAGAGCTTGAGGTCAATATTATTCTTTCCCATGGAGATTAATCATTGAGATAGTGCTAACATGCTGAGCAACACTAGTACTAAATCAATATAGCCATCTTCCCCATCAACAACCAGGAACAGCAGACACCCAAGACATTTGTAAAACCACACATTTGGCATAGCAACCTATGCTGTCAAGACCACGCATCATGTAAGGTATGCAGGCTAAATTTGTTTAATGTCTTCCCGATGGTAAACAGTGGCATTAATATTTCAATGTTTCTGCTCGTTGTGATGGTGTTGAAATGCCCTGTGCTACTTGATTTGTAAGTTGTCTACATATTACATCACATTTATATTCTCTGAACATTCATTCCTCACATGCACACAGGATCTGTAGTGCACAGAATACTGTACTTCCTTGATATTTAATCAACATCTACTTACTGACATAAAAGCCATTTGGGAATGTTGTGGCATGCTGGTAAATGAATAAATAAATAATGAAGAAATTCTTTTTTCAGAACGGTAGTTTTGACATTAAATTATCACACATTTTATTTCTTTCCAGGCAATCCACTTTCTGTGTGATATCCCAGTATACCAGATTGTTTTGTAAACCAAATCTTTTCATCTAGTCTTTGTTTCAGCAAGCCAGCTGCATCAAAGAAGGGTGAAAAGTCACACAAACATGTGAATTTAAATTATTGTGATAAAATTATTTATTTTAATAAATTACTCACAGTTACTATCATTTGTAAATGTTGGGGTTTAAGGCATTCCCAATGCCTAGTCATGGCTATGTTGTTTCTAAGTTTAGTTTGTAATCAGATCTGTCTACACAGTTCTGTAATACACAGTGCCTCATTGAACTCCACAGTTTGTAATCCTACTTTTCAGGAGCACTGGATATATAGCGTGCTGGATACTACTTATACCGTGACAATTGCCCTGGGCAATTGCATTAGAAGAATTCATGTTCAGAATTTCACAATTTGTACAACAGAATATCAGATAATAGAAGTTTATCATTGTAAATTCAAAGCGTATGATGTGCACACACGTGCGCAAGCACATCCACACAGACAAAGTTCATGTGCATGATTTCATCTAGGATTTTCTTTAATACAACTCTATTAAACCTGACAGTTCAGAAAAAAAAACATTCTTAGGTGTACTACCCCTAGAATGAATACTTAATGGTAGTATAAGCATGCATATATGCATATTCTTCTGAAAATGGTCTTGAATGAGCAGTTTCTATGATGCTAGTAAAATTTACTTTTTTTAGAATTACAACTGTATAATTCAAGATGATATACTTATAGGTTCATAGGTGAGTAGAAGGCTAGCTTCCCTTGTGGGTCATTTTAAGCCTAACCAATTTCCCTTTTTGTGTTCAAAATAAGATGTTTCTTGTTTTTAAAAAAGGTGAATGGAATTTAATAATTTATATAATGTTGCTTAGGTTATATGATATATAGCAGTATACGTAAAGCATAATGTTTGTTAATTTTAACTTGTTAATACAATTTGATTACTTTTATATAAATAAAAATGTGTCTATGTCACAAGTCATAATTCAATAAAGGTGTTTAAAAACTACATTTTACAGATGCCCTCCTACATGTAAATACCCTATTTTTTTACCCTTTTTCTCATCTCGTTTGCCCACCTTCTAATTGACACATATTACACATTTTAAATTGTACTCCTATTCGAACCCTCCTGTTTTCTCTTATTCGCCTTACATCATTTATCTCGTCCCTCCCCACCTACTTAAACTTTAAAATATATACTTTATTCACAGGTTGAGTAACAATTTCACAGCCTAATAGCCTTCTGGAAGGTTGATGGCTGCTGTCCCATGTCGAAATTCATGTATATTGTGTTTATCAAGACCTCCTTGAAAAGTGTAAGGGATCTTTAGAAAAGGGAAGCAGTGAATTGCATAGACATAAATGGAATTTGTGGGAGCAATACATGCAGAGCAAGGTTCAGGAGGGGGAGGAGTGCAATTTAAGGGAAGGCAATAAGCAAGCAATTTATATAACAGTGGAGTAAATTAAAACTAATAAAATCAATACTGTATGAAAATAAAGGAAATTATACAGTTATTTTACTTTGCAATTACTGTCTGTGTACCTATGTTACATTTTTAAATGTCATGTTTGCAAAGATGTCTAAAACAAAACAAAAATAAAATAAAATAACCTATCCCATTTGGTTATAGATTGGCCTTTCCCATCTCATGGTTAATAATATATTACCCCTAATGAGAATAACTGGGATCATGCCATAGATAATTTGAGGGAACCCGTGCTTGGGATAAAGCATTTAGGAGCTGCCCGTGCCCATTAGTAGTACAATAGGCAGTCCTGAGATAATTGTTCTGCTTCCCATCCATAGATCTAAGTTGCACTTGAAAAGGGATAGGAGTGATATTGATTTTATTTGGATGTAGAGTCTGTAATGGGTCGGATGATGCCTTGAATGCCAGACACAGCTCATCTCTTAGCAGTCTGCAAGATACTGAGTATAGTGACAGGGCTTTGAGTCAGTCCATGTAACACATGTTGTTTAGGTCTTGTATACTTTTAGTAAGGTATGTCTGTGAGCATTCTGGTTGTGGCATGTGTCTAGACAGATACATGCCAAATGGGGGATAATATTCAATGATTGGCAAAAATGAGGGCTGAGTAGAGGGGGACAGTAACTGTAGTAAGAATCTTTGTGTTCAACATCTTTGTAACATGTATAGTAAGGGTTAAAATGTGAAATTGCATTGCAAGCAAAGAAGCAAGTTAAAATAAGCTGTTTTTCTTGTAAAAGAATTTGCTGACCAAAGAGGAATGCACAGATGTTACCTTGGTCCAGGCACAAGCTTATCTTGTGACTGACCTCTGACCATCTAAGGCTCCAGTATGTGAATTTATAGCCTTGACTGAAATTCCTTGTCTGGTAACCAGTTACTGTGTACGTGCTGAGAAGGGTATAAAAACCCATGTGAAGTGTACAGAAATTAGACTGCTGACATACCATGTACTTTGTAGCATGTCTCCATGCATGTAAAATAAACCTTTTTGCTTATTTTTATCTGCGTGATTCTTCCAGTATATGTTAAGAGTATTAAAATCTTTTGACAGTAACATCCCTAGATCTAGATACAATCCCTTTGTTTATAACTCAAACAAATGAAAAAAGCAAGAGTCTGCAAATCCACTCAACTGTTTTAATATTAGCACTTTCGTCTGTCCAAGTCAAACTAACTTTTTCAGATAAATAGTAAAAGGAAATTACATCCATTAAATAAAGAAATACTTATGACATCACTTTCTGATCCCATTAAAATGATACTTCAAATATTTAAATAAATACTTCAAATATTTAAATGAAAAATTGTATTTCAAATATTTGAATAAAAAATTATATGCAAATATTTTATATATATATATATATATATATATATATATATATATATATATATGAATACCTGTGTATAGAGAATGTCATTTGCAAATTGCCTGTATTCATTCAGGTAAGTCGGTTAAAAAATAAATTAACAAATAAATAATTAATGTTATTATGTTTGAACATTAGGTTGTGACAGGTTTGAATGTACATTAGAAAGGGGTTTAGGGTCTGCTGTATTGTTCATTGGGATAATATGACTGTTTTTTTGTCTGGCTGCTAAGGTACAGGATGCTGATTACTTTGTAGGATTGATATTGTGATGCTAAAGTTTTGTAGATGCACAGCTGTGCAAGTTGGGTTAGTTGGGCTGCTATTTGGGGGGTTCTGGTTGAGCTTTGATGCATTTAAAGGCTGCTGTTCTCCTTTTTTGGGTCAATACTTTAGGCTTATGCAGTGCTATGGTGGTCTGATTTAATGTCAACAAGAGCTTGGGTCAGAAGTGACCTGTTGTTGGGGTTGAGATGAGTAACAGAACCCTTGTTATCTCAGTAAGTTTTGGTATAGATAAAAAAATTAAATTATTAAATATATAATGGGAAGATAATTTGAAGTAGTATTTTCTGTTATGGTGGTTTATTAGTGAGCTTGAGGGCTACTATTTGTGGAGAAGATGCATTCAGTCACAGTTTTGTTGGTACTAGCCCAAGAAGTTGTCCAGAGTTCATGTTTGAAGATTTCACTATTGACCAGACATTTGATTCAGGGTTGTTTGGTGCCAATTTACTTTATGAGTCCTCACAAACTTCACAAGTAACCAGCACAAAATCTGGGATAAATCTTGAAATAAGCAGGGACAATCGAGGACAATTTTCAAACATTAGTGCTATTAGCTTGAGTCAGTTAACAGAAGAAGAAAGTGCTTGTTTAACAGTATGTAGTTATTTTCATTAGGAAATAAAGACTACAGCTCTCATTAATGGCATAATGCATAGACATGTGGATTGCACTTCATTACTTCAAGTTTCCATTTTCAGGAGGACTTAAGAAGACCAGAATAAAAAAAATATTTTTACTTCAATTCATAGGTATACTGAGAAAGCATTGTTAATTGAGAAGAATGTAACACACCGATGTTCAGGGGCGGCTCGTGGCATCGGGCTGCCGGACTGCAGCCCCCTCAAAATAAAAAATAGAAAAGAAAATAGAAATAAAATTATTTTTTGAAATTTCACAGACTTCGCGCATGCGCAGTAGTCCCAACTACTATCGGTCTATGCGCATGCTCAAGGCAGTCCGGCAGTCCCCATAGGAGGACACAAGGAGACATCTGTGCACTTTTAAAGTGCACAGACTCACTAGGATTATGGGTCGCATCCAGACTGCAAGAGCAGCAGTCAGGACAGTCTCATCGTCGGGAGGGAGCTTTGGGATCTCGTCGGGCTTTACTTGGGATCTCACGGGTCTTTGGAGTATTGCACAGGAAGGATGTACGTTAGCTGGATATATTCAGGTGAGTGTATGGTGCTTTTTACTTTACAATGTTTATACTGGATTGTGTGTATGGTGCTTATGCTTTACTGGAGTTTGTGTATGGTGCTTATGCTTTACTGGAGTTTGTGTATGGTGCTTATGCTTTACTGGAATATGTGTGTGTGTGTGTGTAAATGCCCCAGGTGCTCATGGTGGTGTGGTAGGGAATACCTCAGGCTTGAACCCTGTACCCTGTATGCAGGTGTTAAAGACTTGAGTTCCCTACCCACCACCATTTGTAAAAAAATTGCAGATTTTTGCCTCATATTCGATCTGATCTGTTCCTCATAATATCTGTGGTTTGTAAATGCTGCAATGCTTGATATTTGATGGTGTAGTAGTAGCATTGTTGCCTCACAGCTGCAGGTTCTCGGGTTTGATTCTTGGCTGGGGTTCCTTCTTTGTGGGGTCTGTATCTTCTCCCTGTGTTTGATTGGGTTTGCTTTTGTGTCCTCCCATGTTACAAAGACATGTCTGCATTATTTCTTCCTGGGCCTCTGCTGAAAATTGGTTATTTGTTCCAAGTCAGACTGTCCTGATTAAAAAATGTTAAATAAAATTGACAGGCATTTGAATTTCAGACTTAAGGGTTTCTGAATGTTTAATTCCTTGCATATTTGATGGTGCAGTGGTAGTATTGTTGCCTCACAGCTATAGATTTTCTGGTTTGATTCTTGGTTGGGGTGGCTTCTCTGTGGAGTCTGCATCTCCTCCATGTGTTTGTGTGGATTTGCTCTGGTGCCCTGCCATTTTACAAAGACGTGTCTGCAGTTTTAATCCCTGCTGAAAATTGGTTTTGTTCTGTCCGCAGAAAAATTGACAGGCACTTGAATTTCAGACTTCAGGTTTCTGAATGTTTAATTCCTTGCATAATTGATGGTGCAGTGGTAGTATTGTTGCCTCACCGCTATAGGTTTTCTGGTTTGATTCTTGGTTGGGGTGGCTTCTGTGTGGAGTCTGTATCTCCTCCCTGTGTTTGTGTGGATTTGCTCTGGTGCCCTGCCATTTTATAAAGAAGTGTCTGCAGTTTTAATCCCTGCGTCTCTGCTGAAAATTGTTTTTGTTCTGTCCGCAGTAAAATTGACAGGCATTTGAATTTCAGACTTCAGGTTTCTGAATGTTTAACTCCTTGCATAATTGATGGTGCAGTGGTAGTATTGTTGCCTCACAGCTATAGGCTTTCTTGTTTGATTCTTGGTTGGGGTGGCTTCTGTGTGGAGTCTGCATCTCCTGCCTGTGTTTGTGTGGATTTGCTCTGGTGCCCTGCCATTTTACAAAGATGTGTCTGCAGTTTTAATCCCTGCGTCTCTGCTGAAAATTGTTTTTGTTCTGTCCGCAGTAAAATTGACAGGCATTTGAATTTCAGACTTCAGGTTTCTGAATGTTTAATTCCTTGCATAATTGATGGTGCAGTGGTAGTATTGTTGCTTCACAGCTATAGGTTTTCTGGTTTGATTCTTGGTTGGGGTGGCTTCTGTCTGCATCTTCTCCCTGTATTTGTGTGGATTTGCTCTGGTGCCCTGCCATTTTACAAAGACGTGTCTGCAGTATTAATCCCTGCGTCTCTGCTGAAAATTGTTTTTGTTCTGTCCGCAGTAAAATTGACCGGCATTTGAATTTCAAACTTCATGTTCTTCAGAATACATAGTAGCACAACCTTTTTTTTAGCAATTTTCTAAGTTTATAAGATGAATATTTTAAATTTGTCCCTATTTTTGGGACTGTATTCCCCCATTATTGGCTTCGTCCAGGTGTTTGTGCTAAGGTTGACAGCTATGGCAAGAACTGAATTCACTGAATATGTTTGAGGGCTGTATTCCCTCATTACTGGGTTTGTCCAGGTGTTTTGTACTAAGAGGTTGACAGCTATGGTGAGAACTGAATTCACTAAATGATAGCCGTTTAAGTTTCAGTCTTCCTCTCTTTTGCAAAGCAGCTGATGTGGCGTAGTGGTATGTTACTCTGACTGTTTTTTGCTCAGGGACCTTGGCAGTAAAATATATGGTGGCAACACAACATTTTATTCTATCAACTTTCCAAGATTATACAAGCAATGTTTAATGTGTCCCTGTTTTGGGGCTTTTGACCCCCCCCCAATACATTTTGGCTTTTTCCAGTTTTCTTGAGCTGCGGTTGAGATGCAGTTGAGTATTGAGTAGATTTTACAAGGAGCTGAGAGCTGCAGGGGAATAGAAGTTTAGTGCTTTGCCTAGTTAATACTATAGCACAACAGGTTGTGTACTTGCTTTTGATGCAGAAGGCTGTGGGTTCTACTCCCACAAGGGGTGGATGCTGCCGTACTGAGAATGTTCTCCTTGGTGAAGATACTAACTATGAGCTCGTTATCAGTTTGCCATCCATTTCCTCTTGCAATATTATTACTAGCTTATCATTTTTTAATGTAATATAGGCAATTTATTCCTGAGGGGCAACAGACACTTTATTTTTCGATGAAACCATGAAATATAAAGGAGATTGCTAGCAGCAATCGCTTCATTAGTTACAGATTTCTTTAATGTGGAATTATTTAGATGACTGACTTCAGAGATTGTGCATATTTACTGATAATGGACTGTAGAATTGTGCATATTTACTGATAAAGGTGGACTGTAGAATTGTGCATATTTACTGATAATGGTGGACTGTAGAATTGTGCATATTTACTAATAATGGTGGACTGTGGAATTGTGCATATTTACTAATAATGGTGGACTGTAGAATTGTGTATATTTACTAATAATGGTGGACTGTGGAAGTCTGAGTAGACTTTTTTATGATAAATGTTCTCAACTGGGCAGTTTTGCCATTATGGGTGCATATGGTTTGTTTCATTGCTTACTGGAAAAAATGTTCAAAACAAATTTAAAACACCCTCTAACAAGTGTACTGTATTGTACATGGAATATAATTTTAGTACAATGAGGAAGGTGTATCAAAGAGCACATGTATGTTTCATATGCAAGGGGCCTATGATTTGAAAACAGCCCAAAATTAATCTTTATCTGCCACTGGCAAAATGTATTTTCTTTGAATGTGGGTTTCAATGCTGTTTCAATGAATGTGAGTTTCAAGGGCAGAGAAGTTTTAATGCTAAGTTTTCATTGTGAGACTGCACTGCTTTGTTTAACAGATGACTTAGTGTTTGTGCTGTAAAATACAAAATACAACTTTCAAATGAAGTCCAACTCATCATAGAAGTAAAGCAGTATGCACATTAGTGTTTATGGTAAATGGAGTGAAATAGCCAAGTATAATGGTTCATTGGAATGGCTGCAGAGGCTCCATTCAACCATTATTTTGTCAGGGGGGGAGGGCAGCAAACTCAGACAGGCCCTGCTGAACTATACCTCCCAACTGTCCAGATTTTCAAAGAATGAATAGATTTTTGCTTCTTATTTTTGGTTTGTTTGTTCATAAAATTTGTAGTTTTAATTCCTAAATGATTTGCCAGAAGTCACTCAATAATAAGTTTCAGACTTCATAACCTTCAGAAAAATGCATGTTAAAGTAAGAGCTGTTCTATCAACTGTGTCAATTTATACAAGAGCAATTTTTAGTACTGTTTATATGTGCCCCCAATATATTTGGCCTTGTTCAGATTTACTGCAGTAACAGGTTGAGAGGTACATGCAAATAAATTGCTTTATAGAATTAGGCATACCCAACCTCTCAACTGTCCCCAATTTTTGGCTCAAAATGTTGCTCTTCCCCCTTATAATCCCTCTGCAAAATAGCAATTTTGGAAGAAAACATGGAGGGTTTACAGTTAAGAAATAACTGTAATAATCAAAGTTATAGATTACTTGAAATGCATGTAGATTCTTTTATATTTTGTCAGCTGCTCAAGGTAGCAGTACTAATATTAAAGTGTCCCTTCTTTGACAGGTAGCAGCTGTATTGTGTGTCTATTTTATATTTTTGCATCACATTTTTGGTCCATTTTCATAAAATTGTGTTTTTGGCAAATTAGTGACAAATCACTAAAGACTGAAGTTAGAAAATGACAGACATTTGAGTTTCAGATTTTATACCCTTCAGAAAATTCATACTAATGCAAGACCTATTCTATTATCTTTCTAAGTTTATTAGAGCAATATTTAAAAATTGTCCTTATTGTTGGGCCTTTGTCCCACTTCTGTGTATGGCTTTGTCCAGATTTCTTGCTCTTGAGGTTGAGAGGTATGACAAATGTGTCAGGGCCATCACAGTCAGCCAGAGAGATTTCAAATTGTGACATGCTTGTTGCACCCCACTCGCCCATGTAGTGACTCTGGATGTGTCCAAGCAAGGCAAGGAGTAGTTGTATCTACCTTGGATGGGGAGGACACATTGCATAAGTACTACAGTGGCTTTTCATCTGTCCTTGATTTTGCAGAATGGTCTGGTTTCTGTCATCATTTTGTACTGTTGATTTATGCTTATTACTCAGATTTATGCTTATTACTCAAAGTGCCTGTTGCTCTGTGTTTTTAAGTAGCAATGCTTTAATGACCATAAGGTAAGCTTGTCTGAGATCGTAAGATGCAAGTAAGCTTTAATAAGCATACTGTTAAAGAATTGCCAACACTGAAAGCCTTTCTGTTGTTGCCATGCAGAGAATACTTGACTAGATAATGTATAAGCCTTGGGTATTAAAGGACAGGATTCCATTATTTTAAAAAGCTCATTACACTTGTTGGAGACTTCCAGTCATCTCTACAGACTTTACCCGTAAACTAAACAGAATGCCAATCATGTGTGGTCCATAACCTGTACAGTAATCCTTTAAGCAATGTATCTTGAGCTTGTTTCTTGTTTGCTTTTCATTTTTACTTTTATCATGTTTTCCCCATGAAACAAGTTGTCAGGCAGCAGGTCTTTTTTGGATAAGAAACATTTTTACAAGTGGGGGCATCACATAGATTTCTACTTTCAGCATGTTACTTGGTACTTTAATAAAGCTGAATATATTATAATTAGGACTGCAGTGCAAGGAGAAGTGGTTTGAGTTGAGTGCTTCTGGTTTTCTTATACTTGATTTTGACTGGCATTCCAGTAATGTATTTAAAAAGTAATTTATTTTTTCATGCCTCACAACCTTTTGTTTCCATCTAGATATTAAGTAAGCTGTCATGCAGCCAATGCATTGAAATATTTGTATTCTTCTACACTTATTTTTGTCTTGATTGGACTTTCATAATGATGGTTTGCCACCCAGGGCAGCATATTTAATTAAAGTTAGTTTTTTGTGGTTTTGTGAATAGCTCCTCCCCTTTCTGGTTGACCCCACCCCCTCCCCTTAACCCCACCCATTCAGCTGTCTCCTGCAGCCCACCCTGTGATTTGAAGTCACCAGCCGCCACTGCCGATGTTTCAGCTTTTTTTAAGTACTTGGGGCATTTGGGTGTCAGACCCACATATGGGAAGTAGGTTGTAGCTGGAACACGGATAATATATAGACAGTTGAAAATAATTGAAGGGTAACATTTTTCATTTTGATTTGACGACATTAGGTTTTTTTTATTTAGAATATAGTTTTATTACATGCTGTGCCCCCCACCCCCATTTTACCATCAATTTGAGGACAGGCAGTAAGTACTGCTTTCTTTGCTTATTACTGTACACAGCCTCAGCTGTCAGGCTTGTTGATACCAATTAAAGATCATCTTCACTAACAAGCTTTAGGTAAGCCATAAAGGAATAATGTTTTAATAAGCATAGGAGTATTTTATTAGATGGTAATTAATTACTCAAATATCACACCTATCAACATTGTGAACAGTGGGCACTGGCTTTTGGTTTTGCTAGCAGGTGAGTATTTACTCAAAAAATATTTTACAGTATAATGTCACATAAGCATATCAATATTATAATTTTCAGGAATAATAAGGCAATGATGTTTAGTGTAGCCATAATAGTGATGTATTATTATTATTTTTTTTTTCATCTCCCAGTGCAGCAACCCTATAATCTTTGAAGCAGAAGAACTGTTTCATGAATTAGAATCCAAGGGTGGTCAAATTACAATGGGGTCCAAGGCAGGTTGAGCTACAGCCAAGATGGATGCTCTGTAGTCATCTGAGACTCATGCCAAAAAGACAAGACACAGACAACAGAAGACTGCTGAAAGTACAGCAGAAATCGAGTTTCAAACAGAAACTGCTATGTTAACAGCCATCTTAGAAGAGACAAGTAATGCAAATCCCATTGCTGAAGACAATAGAGGAGGAGATATCAGAGTCAGTCAGACTCAGAAGGAGTATTTAGAGGATTTTCTGGAGTCTCTTCTGGAAATCAAGGACTATTATTTGACTTAGTTTTGGAAAAAGGCTCTTGTTTCCCACTTGAGCAAAGGGAGTTAGGGATGGTATATACTCTATAAGATCTTGTCCCTCCCCCACCTAATGTATATTATATCTGACAAGGAGGCAAAGGGAAAGAGAAAGAAGTGGAGAGGGCAACTGGGTGTATAAAAAAAACAGGATTCTGATACTGCTGTCCCCAGTGCCTACAACACTGCTACTTCACAGGAAATTCCCAATGCACCAAGAGCTCACATAGCAGCACACACGTCCAAATCTATTAAAGACAAAATAATGTGGGGAATGAGGATTGCATAAATAAAACAAGAAATCTTTATTGAATCATAAACATTTTTCAGCTGGTTTATGCACAAGAAATACAAAGGCTACTGGAAACTGAAAAATTAGGATCCAAAAATATTGCACCTGCTTTAGCTACACTTGGAAAAGCATTCAGTAACAAACAAACTCAGAAGAATTGTGATTCCTGCACAGCAAGATTACCTAATATTTATGGCAGTTATTATCAAAAATGATCCTCAGCTGGCTTTATCTTTAATTTCGTACTTCTTGTCCATTAGAAAAGCCCGTCACCTTCATGGCAGACTTGCATGGTCAGACTATGATCAAAGGTTTAGAAAGATAAAACCAGTCAACAAGTCCCTCAGGTGGGATCAGTGACATCCTGGCATGTGGTTAAGTGCCATGTTGAACAGACCCTCTTCCATCATCCAGGGTACCAACCTTGAGTCCCAGGCTGCAAATGTCTGTTGGGCTTTTAACACTGGGAAATGCTTCTAGCCAGCTTGTCATTTTTCTCACATATGTTATAACTGTGGGAAATCTCACTCAGCATTCAAATATTCGCAATAAATTAGGAATTTCAGGTCTACACCAGGAGCGAGAAAGGTCATTAAGAGGGAGAGGCTCCTTTTGAGTCAAAAGAAGCCTCTTTCCCCAGCAGGGACAGCAACAAATGAGGAGGGTGAACAAGGTGCCAAGGAAGAAATGAAAATCTTTGTGGATTTATGTAAACACCTGGGGGTCCTTTTGACCTTTAAAAAAATTGTAGTTCCATGTACTTTCATGACATTTCTAGACCTATAAATAGACATTAATGGCACGTCTTTCAGACTGCCCAGTGATAATATGCAAAGGTTAAAGGTAGCCATCAATGAATTCCTAGTGGGACCCAAAGCAAGGGTAAGCCAGATTATGTCTTTATTGGGTTTACTTAATTTTGCCTTTATGGCAATCTGTCCAGGTAAGACTTCCCAAGAGCTTTGGCGAAGTTATTAAAAGGGAAATGAAACAAACACCACTAGCTGCATATCCTGAAAAGTCTTAAAGATGACTTACATTTATGGAAACTGCTCCTGAGTCAGTTCAATGGAGTATCCTTGTGGCAATCTAACTCGGTTTCCTCAGACTTCTTGTACCTAAACACCCATAGAGCAGCCAGCACAGGTATGGGAGGCAACTTGGGGGAGTGGGCAGCAGAATGGCCTTCCACTTGGTCAGTGCCAATCAGGAATGATATCACTGTCCTAGAAATTCTTACAATTTGCCCAGAAGTATGCATCTGGCAGATCAGTTTAGAGACAGAAAGTTCCTCTTCCAATTAGATAACCAAGCTGTTGTGCAGATTTTCATAAGTAAAGCTTCCCAGTCAAATAGATTTCAATCCATGTAAAAAATAGCTGCTATATTTAGTGTCTCGATAATAGCAATAAAATTTGTTAGTTAAAAAATGGCAAGACACCTTGGCAGAGCAACAGTCACTATTCCAGTTTCAGTTCTTTACTTACAGTTGATGGAAAACAAATTTGAAATAAACGCCTCAGATAGTTGAAGGTAACCATCCAAACTGATAGCCAAAAGCAAGTTTATGTTGAGCAATAACTGTCTGTTAAGAGAGCAGTTGTTTAAGTTTCACGCCTTCTGTAAACGGTTTGCTGTAAAATAGTCAGCGAAACACACTGGCTGTTTAAATCCCAGTACATTTTTTTTTTAATTAACAGGTCAGTCTTCACCTCACCAAACAGAAACTTGTTCCACAGTTAAACAGTGCAATCTATTATGTGTTGAAATTCGGTCTTCACCTCATTTCAAGTGGAAACAGCTGCCCAAAATACACTTTTGAAAGGACCACAACAATGTAGTCTTGTAAACACGAACACTTTATTGACAAAGAAACTGGCAAATTGGCCTGAGGAAGCCTATAAGGTGAAAGCGCTTGCCAGTTTCTTTGTCAATAAAGTGTTTGTGTTTACAAGACTACATCGTTGTGGTCCTTTCAAAAGTGTATTTTGGACAGCTGTTTCCACTTGTAATGAGGTGAAGACCGAATTTCAACACATAATAGATTGCGCTGTTTTAGTGTGGAACAAGTTTCTGTTTGGTGAGGTGAAGACCGACCTGTTAATTCAAAAAAATTTACTGGGATTTAAACAGCCAGTGTGTTTCGCTGACTATTTTACAGCAAACCGTTTGCAGAAGGCGTGAAACTTTAAAAACTGCTATCTTAACAGACAGTTATTGTTCAACATAAACTTGCTTTTGGCTATCAACTTGGATGGTTACCTTCAACTATCTGAGGCATTTATTTCAAATTTGTTTTCCATCAACTGTAAGTAAAGAACTGAAACTGGATTAGTGACTGTTGCTCTGCCAAGGTGTCTTGCCATTTTTTAACTAACAGATTTCAATCCATGTTGAGGTTGTTTTAAAGATTAATTTAACATTCTGTGCTAAACATGTGCCTGCTGTTCAGAATGCTTTAGCTGACAGCTTATCACATCTCCAGATATCCAAGCTCCAATTATTGACTCCAGAGGGACATCAGTGTCCCTCACCAACCCTGCCATAAATCTGGCTACTTGGAGAAAAACTATGGTGACTTTACTTTGCAGTTTTTGGGCTGTAAATACTAGGAGAGCTTATTATCTGTTTTATCCAAATTTACAGCTTTCTACATGCACTTTCCAGCCAGAGATAGAACTGGAAAAAAACAGAGAATTTGCAACAGTCATATTTCACTTCAGCCAAGTGTCCCCAATTAAATGCATCACAGGGAAATGTCTCACTGCCTAGGTGCCTGATTCCATGGTGTTTTTCTTTTTTCCATGGTTGTGAGACTATGGAGTTAGTATATATAAGTAAGGGTGGTATTTGGAGTACAAGTAGTCTTTTGATCCTTGCAAAAACATTTTTATGGTTTATTTATTGTGTAAAATGTTTTCTATCAATTGTGATTCAGTCAAATGACTTTTCAGTCATTTGTGTTCAGTGATTTATGATGCAGAAAAAATGGGCATTCAATCATATTACATAGATCTGTATATATACATGTAGTAGCAGTTCATTGAGATGACTATTCAATATCTTGACATAGTGAACTGCTGTATTTTTTACTGAGCAGACATTTTGCCAATTGGTGTGTTTACTGAAACAGGATTGTCCAATGTCCATGTGGTGCTGGGGATAAAGCTTTTGGGTACGGTAAGTAGGTTTGCATATTACTGCCAAAACCTTCAGATATGTTAAGACTTTCAGCACTGTGGGGGTGGGGGGATATGTGTGGATGTGTGTGGGTTAGAGTTAGTTTAAGGGCTAGGTGAATGGGATAGGTATAGCTGTGTGAGTCTCTGTGTGTTGGTATATGTGTAGTGTGTGTGCATATCTTGTGTAAAGGTACTATTAGGAAACTTTTTTTTGTTTTTTTGTTTTTTTTTTTTCAAAAGGAAATGTACTGAGTTGGGATTAGGGACAGAGACAGGTTTAGGGTTAGTACACATGAGTAAGGTGGTGCAGGGGAGTAAACACCCCTGCCAATCCTTACTATCATGTGCGAACTCTATAAGTACTGACTGTGTACAGTTGTCACCACCTGAGATATTAATATCATGACACTGTAGCAGTAATTAGGCATTACTACAAGATGGCAGGGAGGAAATAGCTGCATGGAATCTGAGGGTGCAAATGCAGCATAGCATTATGGATATTCATGTTACACCAAATATAGCAGCCTAAAGAGAAGAGGTGTTTATAGTTTTCTGCAGTATGCAGTAGTCATTAACTCTGCTCTACACATACATGCACAGATGCATACAAATATTTCAAGCATGGGCATTAATGCCCTTCTAGCATGTCAATATACCAAAACAGTTTGTCAAAGGAAAAATAAACTTCAAAAAGATCAATACACGGCAGGTTCAGGTTAAGGCACTTTAATCTTGCAGCAAGGAGACAAAAACGTGCTAATACAGAGTTTGTCTAACTAAAATCAGGAAGTGAAGCCATTCTTATACATTTCTTACAAGGTATTGCCTACTAAGCTGACGTAACAAATCACAAGTTCTTTCAATATTATTTCATAGCAGCTGTTTGTCCATGATTTTCTGCTGGCACATCAAGTTTATGAAAAAATTTCCTATGAAAAACAATGTGGCCTTGTTGACCACCGGTCAGATACAACTTCTCACTATGCAATGTTACCATTCAAGGTACTATGGCTAATTTGAGCACAAAGCAAGTACAGATTATACTTCATTTCTTCAAGCAATCATTGTTTGACTGTATCTAGTTCTTCTGCAGCTGTGCATGTTCTCATAACAAGAACAGATCTAATTGTTCAAGTTCATTAACATTATAGAAAACAGTATTGTTCTATTCATTAATTTCCTGACCTAGCAGATAATCACCTGTTTCTCAGTATATTTCCAAAAGGCATAAACATGAATTTTGCTGTGCTAGCAAATACTAGGTCAGGGTGCATCTTGCAGTTTTCAGAAAGCATATTGTCATTTTAGAAAAGCATCTTTTAGTTTCACACAAAACTAAGCTGTACAGAAAATAGAATGAAATGTGTTAACCCTTTTAGCTTCTAATAAAAACTAAACACATACATTAATACATATTTTTCTGACATTTCCCCCCTGTTAATACCTTTTATTCTATTTTCAAAAGCATAAACAGTTTGCTTCTTCTCCTAACCTCTTCTGTTCAAGATTTGTAGTTAAGAGAGTCATTCAGTTTAAACTTATGAAAGTGTTTAATTTTTCAACAATTCTTCAATTTCAGTACTTTGTTACAAAGTTTCAGAAACTGACATGTCTATAAAATCTTTGATTAATCTTTTCATGCAGGGAATACCACAGCAAACACATACTCCCAATAGGAGTAATCCCACACAAATGGCAATCAGGATGTTCATTAGGATGCTACCCCACCCCCCAAACAAATTCTGGAAAAAATCCGTCAGTGGGTTTGGGCCTGGTTTGGTCATGGCCGACACTTGCTGAATCACCTCAAGATGGTCATTTATCTCATGCTGGTTGTCAGGAATATACAAACAGCACTCCTCTTTTATTAAAGCACACGTACCAACTTTCGCCGCTAGGGTGAAGTCAAGAGCCATGCGGTTTTGAAGTACCACAGTTCTCATAGCATTCAGTTCATAAGTCATTAATTTGAGAGCAGAAAAAGTTGCATTACTCATTCCTTCGAGAAGTTTGGACAGTTTTCTCAGCTCCCAAATCGATTTCACTGTGCCATATGCAGGGGCTATACCTGCCCACAATATAATAGTGTCACTGAAGTCCATATGTGTCAGTTTATCTTTATTCTTCACGGAATTATGGTTTCTCCAGCCTGCTTCGATTCGTCCCATTGGATTTTCAGGCCTTTTGATTGGATTTCCGGTTTTCTTGGTGACCTCTCTGACATTTCGAATTCTTCCCTGAGGCAAGACTGCAGTGTGTCGTATGGCCGGAACCAGGTAACCCAAAAAACAACTGCCGGACCAGTTCTCATGTAAGCATTTGTATGCCTTTTTCCCACAAACAAAATAACAATTTTCTACTTTGGTATTAATATACACTTGCCCTGCATGAAACATTTTCTTATCAATAATAGATAGTTGTTTAAAAAGAACAGGATTACGTTGTATCTCATCAACAGTTTTATGTATCGACTCTAGATATGAGTCATAGTTTGCATCACAGATATAACCTGCATTATTGGCTTTGGTATAATATTTGTAAGGAACAGTCACATTACAATTACTCCAACCTACCTGAACAGTATAATTTTTGTAAAAACACACAATTCCCTTTTGTGTAACAGGCAGGTACAATGCTATTTTGTCTCATGATCTTACACTTGTAGCATCAAAAATCAAATTTTCCCAGGTCTCATTGACCCCTAGGGGGACAGCAGTCATTAGTAATCCCCCATATGCTGTTGGTATAGCTGTGCAAATCCAGCAATTCGAAACATTAAAAGTTTCAGCATACACATATTTAATTGCTTGGTAAGTGTTAAAGTTTGGATGCCAGTCTATGAGTGATTCACGTTTATTCAATTCAGCACATGTGGCATGAAAAAGGAAAGGCCACAGTAAAAAAAATCATTGTTATCAGTATGGTTAATAGGATAATCATGCAATACTTCTGGGGTTGTTCTGCATTCCTGTTTTCTCTATATCTGGTCATTTTGTTCTTGTTGGGTAACAGTAACAAGGGTTTTGTCCAGTTCAAAGTTCTTAACCAGTTTACAGTGTGTCAAATTAATCCAGGTGGCTCGCTCTGCGATCTTGACTGCAGTAGGTGTCGACAGTAGCACTTGGTATGGCCCTTCCCACTTCAGTGTCGTCCAATTCTTTTTCTTGATGACTTTCACCCAGACCCACGTGCCTGGGACTACTGCTGCTTCCGATGGCCTGGCTTGTTCTTTATCTGAAACAGAATTTAACTGCAAAAGTTGTTTATTACTTAAAAGTCATCTCATATATTCTGCAAGTGAGCCATCAGCATCCTGGTCTGCAGGCATGAGAGGTTTCCACTAAGGTATATAATATGCCCTCCCAAATAGTATTTCAAAAGGAGTTAACCCTTCTGCATTTGGAACAGTTCTCATGCTCAACAGTGTCAGAGGCAGGCAGTGCACCCAGTTTTTTTGTATTTCACTCATTAATTTCCTAAGCTTATTTTTCAAAATTCCATTATGCCTCTCTACTAATCCTGCAGATTGTGGGTGGTATGCACAACGGTTCTTCAAGGAAATTCCGAAATATCGACTCAACTGTTGTATAGTTTGATTTACAAAGTGTGTGCCATTGTCACTATAGATTTTTTCCGGTATGCCAAATCTAGGAATAATTTCTTTAACAAGAACTTTCGCAACGGTAGCTGCATCTGGATTTTTAGTTGGAAAAGCTTCCACCTATTTGGAAAACATATCTATAATGACAAGACAATACTTCTTATTTTCGCATTTGTTTAGTTCTATGAAATCCATACAAATAGTATGGAACGGGTATGGTGGTGTAGGGAAACTCCCTTGCTTAGGCTTCAATGCCCCTTGTGCATGATGTTTATTACAAACATGACATGCTGCACAAAAGTTTTTAGTGTAGTTTGTAAACCCATATGTTGTAAACACTCGATTCACTAACTGTACCATCCTCCCTGTTGAGACATGGCACTGCCCATGGCTCAACAAAGCTGCATATCTAAGCAAGTTAGATGGCAATATTGGTTTTCCTTCTCTGGAGATGTACAGCCCTTTCTCAAGAATTGCTCCTCGTTTTATCCATCTCTGTTTTTCTACATTTGTAGTAAGTGTCTGCATTGTTTTCAACATTTCTAAATCTAAAATCTCAGAGGGTTGTAATTCCTCACTCAAAAGAAATACTTCTGAAGCTGAAGCTGCCTGTTTTGCAGCTGTGTCAGCTCTCGCATTACCTTTTGAAATCCTATCTTGTTGCTTGGTATGAGCTACACATTTACAAATAGCTACTTTCTGAGGTAACTGAATAGATTCTAACAAATCCAAAATAAACTGTGCATGATTAATCGGTTTGCCAGTAGAGGTTATCATTCCTCTATTCTTCCACTGTTGTGCAAAAACATGTACAGTAGAAAAAGCGTACTGGCTATCAGTAAAAATATTCACACATTTACCCTTTGCTAAGGTACATGCCCGTGTCAAGGCAATCAATTCTGCTGCTTGTGCAGATAAATTGTGTGGTAAGGATTTCGCTTCTAAAATTTCAGTATCAAAAACTACTGCATATCCTACTAGATTCTGCCCTGTGGGAACCCTTTTGCATGAGCTGTCCACATAATATGTCACCTCGGCATCATCCAAGGGAACATCCATGAGATCTTTTCTGGGTAGTGTCTTTTGCTCAATTTCCTGCAGGCAGCTGTGTAGTGTGCCATCTGCAGGGGTTGGGAGCAAGGTAGACGGATTCAAAGCTGTACACCGTTCAATTGTCATGTGAGGTTGGCTCAACAGTATAGTCATACAGGAAAGATGTCTAGCAGGAGAAAGATATGCTACTTTTTCTTGCAGTAAAATAATCGCGACTGCATGAGGCACTCTCAATGTGAGAGGGTGGAACAACACTGCTGAGGCTGAAGCCTGTACTGCCATTGCAGCTGCGACTACTGCTTGTACACAGTGGGGCAGGGATCGCGCCACTGGGTCCAGCTGTGATGAATAGTAAGCTATGGGACGTTGCTTGTCCCCATGTTGCTGTGTCAATACTGATGTCATATAGCCTTGCTTATAATCTACGGTTTGGAAAAAACGTTTATGATAGTTTGGTAGTCCTAAAACTAATGAGGACGCTATCAATTGCTTTAATCTGCAGAAAGCTGATTCTGCTTCTGATGTCCATTGTAGTAAATCTTGTGCTGCCATAGGCTTTTTGTATATCAAGTCAGTCAATGGAGCAGATTCCAAAGCATAGTTCGGAATCCAACTCCGACAGAAATTAGTTGTACCCAGGAAGGACATCATTTCCTTCTTGGTAGTCGGTTTGGGTGCTTGTAAAATTGCTATTTTTCTTTCTTCATCTAATATTCTACCTTCTTTGGATATTACATATCCCAGATATTTGACCTGCTTTTTCCAAAGCTGCAGTTTGTTTTTGTTTACTTTATGTCCTTGAGTGGCTAAAAATTGTAGTAATGCTATAGTATCTTCCCTGCATTCTTGCTGGGTGGGGGCTGCCAGCAGGATATCATCTACATAAAGTAAAATCTGGCTGCCTCTCAGTAGAATAAATCCCGCCAAGTTACTTGCCATTTCTTGTGCGAATATTGTCGGGCTTTCACAATACCCCTGTGGTAGTCTTGTGTATGTGTACCTCTTCCCCTGAAATGTAAATGCAAACCAATGTTGGCTGTCAGGGTGTATCGGTATCGAAAAGAACGCATTGCTAATATCTACCACAGAAAAATACTTCTGTTAAGGTTTTAAATCATTCAACAGGGTGTGTGGATCTGGCACCATAGGTGCTCTAGGTATTACTGCATCATTTACAGCTTGCAAATCTTGGACCATACGCCATTCTCCGTTTGCTTTCCTGACAGGAAATAAGGGTGTGTTACATGGTGAATCGGGAGATTCTATCAGTACTCCTTCCTTAAGTAAAGCTGCTATTATAGGTTTGATTTCTACTTCTGCATCTTTTCTTAAGGGATATTGTCTCTTCTGTGGTCTAAATGCTGATTTTGGTGTGATAGTAACTGGTCCTGTTGTACGAATAAGTCCTACATCTGATTTTCCTGTTGACCAGAGAGTTTCTGGTATGCCTCGTAAGGCTTTTTCTTCTTCTTCTAGTAAGAGTGCTACTCAGCTGTCCTCACTTGACTGCAAGTGTACAGCTGGGTGTGTCTGTGTCATCCAATTTAACTTCTGTTTTTGTACTCCCTGTTCTGACAGTTCTAACTCTGTCTGTTTTTCCCACTTTGTGACTTTTTTTCCTTTTCTGCCCATTTCACATTCTTGTCTTTGGTCAAACTAACATGCGGTAATTGATTAGATTTATAAAGTGCTAAGAATTCCTGGGGCAATGAACAGCTAACTATACTGTTCCCTTCTGTGTCCCAGTACAGATTACGTAATACTAATCTGTTAGCATGATTTCTAAACAGTTCTTGCTCATATTCCTTATCAGGTCCTGGTGTGCTACAGTAATATAGAGTACAGTGCAACAAATGCTGTTTATCAGTGTCAAGGGAGGGGGACTTACTGATGGCTACATTCATCAGTTCTTTGGTTACTGCCCCTGGACCAGTCGTAACCAAGTCCTGGCTGTACCAATAAAATATTTCACCCTCCGGTCACACTACAAAAGTATCCATTTGTCACTGTGCTTCCATACCCTGCATAGTCGGAATTACTGCTATGCCAAATATCTGCATAAGGTCTCTGCCCAAAAGGTTTACTGGGCATTTTGCAGAAACAACAATTTTGCTTTTCTGAGTCATCAATGAAACAGGGTCAGTTATTGCTATGTTATGGGAGAGTGTCTCTCGATACAGCTGTCCATTAGCTGCTTTCACTAATATATAATCAAATGATTCTGAATTTTCTGGTAGTTTGGAAGGATGTATCAGGGTTCGTGATGCCCCTGAGTCACACAGAAATTTAACTTCCCTCCGCTCTACGAGAAGTGTAACTTCTGGCTTTGTGTCTGCTAAATAGAGCTCTAGGCTCAATAATGCTAAGTCTAAAATTTCACTTTCTTCACTATCTGTGGTTTCTTGCACTTCCTCTATTTCTTCTGTCACATTCTCTATCCTTTCTACCACATTCGCATTTATCTTTTCTTGGTTATTCCTTTCTAGTGATTATTGACTATCATATAATCAGTCCTCACCCTCCTTATCTTCCATGGCTACCTTCTTGTTTTGCTTACAATCCCTTGCTAGATGTCCCTTTTTTCCGCATTTAAAACATTCACCCCTTTTATTCCTTTCTTCAAATTCTTCTGATCATTTATCAAATTGTTTGTTTCCCTGGGCATTTTTCTTGCCCTTTTTTCCCCGATTGTACTACAAAAACTTCAGCTCCGTCTTCTACAGCAAATACTTGAGTTTTCTTTTTCTTTTTGTTATTAAAATGCCTTTCGGCATGTTTTGCATATTCAAGTAATGACTGTAATCTACTTGTATGGTGATCTACCATGTGCTTTGTAATAAAGCTGCTAATGGGTGCAATACTGCCTTTCAAAAATGCATTCTTTAGCTGTTGCTCATATGGGGAATCATGTGTCTGGTCTTCAGGCACCTGCATTCCACAATGGTTGTTAAAAAATTCTAATAATCTAGCATAATATCTATCACCTGTTTCACTTTCTTGTTGGATACATTGATTAATGCAAGTCCATTCTGCCCTAGGTTTCCATTTCTCAGAGATTCGGTCTGTCAGACCTTTCACTCTGTTATCTAGTTCTGCGTTGCTATGTGGGAGTGGCTTGTGTTCTGCGTCACAAGGATTCCAGTTGCCACTGATCATGTGCCAATCTGGACCTACAATCTGTCTGACTACTTTTTCTACTTCTTCTCCATTTAAATGGTAACGTAACCTCATGCCCTGCAAGTCTTCTAAGAATTTTCTAAAATTAACTTTTGGATGGGAAATTCCCTCTGTGGCTTTCCGGATATCTTCCGGTGTCCACGGTCTATATACTAGGAGAGTTGGGTCCTGCCCTTCCTGTCCTGCCTGTGGATTTGGTACTTCTATGAGCGGATACATTTCTTCTTTGCTCATAGCTCATGAATTTTCATTTATTTGGTATTCAACATCCCCTCTCAAGTTGCGTGTTCGAGACCTAGTCTCAATGGGATCTCTGACAAATGGTTTTGGCTTTGTAGGGACAGCAGGATATAGCGGAGGTGGACCAACTTGTCCACCCGCTTCATATTCTGGTAAGGGAAGCGGAGGGGGCAGAGGGGCTGATGCTATTACCAAGTTATTGTCCTCTTTATCTAGAAACATTGTTTTTGAATTATTACTTTTTTGTTCCCTACGTTTTGCTTCTTCAATCCACCTGTGTGCCTGAGGAATGCCTAATTGACGTTACTTTTTTACCTGACCTCTTGTGTCAGTTTTAAGCTGTTTGACAAGTTTAATAAGCAAGGAATTTTCTAATTTGCCATCAAATTCATATTTATTAACCCATTTTGTATAGTACCTAACATTGTTGGCACGTTGTAATTGCATATATTTTGCATCTTCAGTTAATGGCGGATCTTGGGATCTTTTTGTGCACTTATTTCCCATTTTATTTAACCTTTGAGCTTGTTACGTAACCCTTCTTTTTACGTGGTACCACGATTTTTCTCCTTTTTTCACAGTTTATCTAGAATAACTGCCTTACCTATTCTGTTTCCCTGATCTATGACAAGACTGCAATCTTCCTGTCCCTGACTTGTATGAAACAAATCTCCTGACAGATGACACAAATCAAGTCCCTGATCTAAAACAGAAAAAGGTAAATCTCACCTTACCTGTGCTTCCATGATTGACCGTCTCCTGGTTCGTTCAGTAACTCGTCCTCCAGTCGCAGATCAGAACAGTGGCTGGCCTCTTTTGAACAACAATTCAGTTGGAGGTCTTTCAGTGCAGAAGAACCGATGTGGTCTCTTCCCCGTATGGTTTCATGCCACCTGGCCCATCTGACCTGAGGCGAAGTGAGAGTTTCCGGTCCGAAGGACCAATCTGTCAAAGGAAAAATAAACTTCAAAAAGATCAATACACGGCAGGTTCAGGTTAAGGCACTTTAATCTTGAAGCAAGGAGACAAAAATGTGCTAATACAAAGTTTGTCTAACTAAAATCAGGAGGTGAAGCCATTCTTATACATTTCTTACAAGGTATTGCCTACTAAGCTGACGTAACAAATCACAAGTTCTTTCAATATTATTTCATAGCAGCTGTTTGCCCATGATTTTCTGCTGGCACATCAAGTTTATGAAAAAACTTCCTAAGAAAAACAACGTGGCCTTGATGACCACCAGTCAGATACAACTTCTCACTATGCAATGTTACCATTCAAGGTACTATGGCTAATTTGAGCATAAAGCAAGTACAGATTATACTTCATTTCTTCAAGCAATCATTGTTTGACTGTATCTAGTACTTCTGCAGCTGTGCATGTTCTCATAACAAGAACAGAGCTAATTGTTCAAATTCAGTAACATTATAGAAAACAGTATTGTTCTATTCATTAATTTCCTGACCTAGCAGATAATCACCTGTTTCTCAGTATATTTCCAAAAGGCATAAACATGAATTTTGCTGTGCTAGCAAATGCTAGGTCAGGGTGCATCTTGCAGTTTTCAGAAAGCATATTGTCATTTTAGAAAAGCATCTTTTAGTTTCACACAAAACTAAGCCGTACAGAAAATAGAATGAAATGTGTTAACCCTTTTAGCTTCTAATAAGCACTAAACACATACATTAATACATATTTTTCTGACACAGTTCTTCCCATAATAAGTGTCCAGGCTGTTCTTAAAATATCTAAACTAGTATTCGCGTTAATGCACTTTGGTAGTCTGTTCCATGCATCAGCTGCTCTCTCAGAGAACCAATTAGTACACTTCTCATTCCTATTGAATCTTCATCATAGGTTGTCTGATGATTCTCTAGTACTTTGTAATAACCCCAAACATTCCCAGAGGTAGTTGACTGTAAATGCCCTATATACCCAAATGGGATCTCCTCTTAGATATCTATAAGACACACTGTACAAGTTCAGATATTTTAGTCTTTCATAACTTTAATTTTCACATCCATGGATGCCCTTGGTATATTTCAGCTGTACTCTTTCCAGTTTATAAAACAACAACTAGTAAAAAATGCTCACTTTATTTGACAAAATAAAGCTTTCAGGAATAACCTATTAGTATTTTAAAACATACTTAAAACACCTTCCTTTTATACATGATATCAAAAACACATGACACAGCCAACCAATAAAATGAAATAAGCAATTAAGTAATTGAACAATTCATTTTGAATCTGAAAGATTCTATTATGTTTTCATCATTTGTTTTCACATACATAAAAAAAACATATTAAGACCAGAATAATGCCCAGATTATAAATAGCAATATTATAATGTGAAGTCTAAAATAAAGAAATGCTCTTACTATTACTTATATTATTTTTGTTTGATTACTAACACTGGCTTAATAGTTACCATGTTATTGAGACCAGGCAGCTTATCTGCCTCTAGCCTAATGATCCATCTGTATTCTACCAATTCTGTCTTATTATTAATATCTCCTTCTCTTAGGCATTTATATATCATCTCCAACACTTTAAACTTAAAACTATGTGATGGACCATATTCTATCATATGTTTGGCTGGGGCTTTAGTTTACTCACGCTTGTTTTCTTACTGTATAAGGTTTCCATATTGTTATTCTATACTTACTTTGGGTCTAATATAACTAATTAACAATGACTTCATCATTTCTGATTTCCTACACTTTATAAATCTTTATATACAACCTACAGTTCTACAACTATCATTAACCAATTGGTTGATGTGATTAGAAAAACCCATAGCTGGATCTACCAATATACACAGGTCCTTAAATGAATCTACAGTTTCAATCACTGTGTGCTGTATATATTCACCTTTCAGTTTATGTCTCCCAAATCTCATATGCTTAGTTTTTGATGTATTTATCAGCATATTATTCTCCTATGCCCAAATGGTCAATTTAGTCAATTTCTTTGGCAAACATGTCTTATCTGTAACACATGGAATCAGTTTTCTCAATTTCAGGTCATCTGCATATAGACTGTAGAACACCTCAGATAAAAAAGTTATTTTTTTAGGTCTGAAAGATACAATCTAAACAAGTAAGGTCAAAGACAGAGCCATGTGGGGCACCCTGACTGTAACCAAGAATTTCACCTGTCTAATTGCTATATGATACGTGTCATGTCCTATTTGTAAGCTATGCTGCTATCCATCCCATCAAGAGTACATCAATACCTAGTTGTTCTAATTTATTATTCAGTATTTTGTGTATGGCCCTGTCAAATGCTGAAGTTAAATCTATATAAATTACATCACAACACAATTTTTCATTCATAGCTGTTATTATATTGTTATAGAACATCATGTTACAGGTGGTAATAGATCTGTTTTCAACATATGCATGCTGATATATGGTTTCAAGTCCTAACATACACACTTCTGATAATAACTTATCCAATATTACCTTCTCCATTATTTTTCACAACACAAAAGTAGACTTAAGGGTCTATATGATTCTGGGTTTGTCCTACTCCCCTTTCTCTTAAAGACAGGTTTAATAAGTTTGCATGTCTCCAGTCTTGAGGAATCTCTCCATGTTTATATGACCTAGTGAATAATAGATATAATGGTACTGTAAGTGTTCTCGGGTCATTATTACTAATTCCATCTCCTCTCTGTACTTTGTTTGGATTCAGTTTGTGCAGTTCTTTTTCAATATAATCTAATTTGATTCCAGTATCTGAGGTTACCTGGATGTCACTAGGAAAACTTATCACCTCCTTTGTGGAGCCAAACAGTTTTGCATAAGATTTTGTAAATATCTATAATGTGCTGTGCATGAGAATAAATTTTAGAATCCGCACACACTTTATTAATTTGTATGTCTTTACTCCTTCCACATTTTGTGTGTCTATGAAAAGGTTTCCTAGTATGCTTAATATCTTTATATACATTTTCATCATTTTTTTATTGATCTTGTCTCACAGTGTGCTTAATTTGATTGTCCAGCTTGTTTACTTTATTTTTCAAAGTTGTAGTTCGACCTGTCTTCCATTTCTTATATTTTTCGTCTCTCACCTTAATCAGGTACCTTGTTCTTATGGAAATATATCCCCCTGATGTTGTATGCCTAGATCCTGATGTTAAACATTTTTTTTTTATTTTTTGCACTCAAACAATTTCTCTTTCAAAACTTTCCACATTCCATCTGCAGTTTTTCCACTGAACACCTCACTCCAGATAGTTTTACATAGTGACTGTTTTGCTTCCATATAATCTGTAATAAACCTTCTGTGCATTGGTTTAGATTTCAGTTTAGTAGAATTATCTAGCAACAAATTAACCTTTATAACCCCATGATCACTGCTCATCAACAGTGGTAAAACTTGACTTGAAGTAACAGTAATTTCTTTAGGAACACAAACAATGTCTAGTATGTTCCATTCCCTGGTAGTTTTTTTTTTTTTTACAGTCTGAAGCAATTGTTGCTCCTGAATATACATTGTGAATAATTTCCTTACTAATGTTCATAGGTTCATAGGTGTGTACTAGGCTAATGGCCCTGGAGCCTTTACAAGTCTAGCCCATAGGATTACCCTGGCATTGTGCCACCCAACCTTAGTTCCTAGTGCCTCTGTCGAGTAGAGCCACTGGAGTCATCTCCAGGGTGAATTTTCTATTTCCCATCCACTCATCAAGAATTCTCTTGAAGAGGGCCAGTGAGGTCCTCTGCTTGACATGTATGGGAAGTCTATTCCATAGCATGGGCAGTCTCTGGGTTATGAACCTGTCCCTCCAGCATGTTCTGTTGATTGTGGTAATGCGGTTGAGGTCTCTGGAGTGTGTGGTGTGGAGGGATTGTGATTTCTTTAGATGTAGTATTTCTAACAGAGCTGGGTCAGACATGGCTTTGTAAGTCAAGCAGAGATCGCCTCTAAGTAGGCGATGTGAGACAAAGAATAGTTGGAGTTTTTTGAGTCTGTCCATATAGGACAAGTGTTTAAGGCCTAGATCCTCTTTGTGAGGTACTTTTGCGGCCTCTCCAGTTGTTGCAGGTGTCTATTGAGGTACATGCCAAATGGGGCATTGTACTCGATGATTGGCCTAATGAGGGAAGAGTAGAGGGAGACAATGACCTCTTTCTTCCTTGTTGAGTCAATATTATCCGTCTGTTTCTGGTAAATTTAAGTCCCCAACTAATATCATTCTTCTCTCCTGTCTATCATGCAAAAAATGTATGAATTCCTCTAGGTCATCTGCACTTGAGTTTTGGTGGTCTGTACTCTCCAACAATTGTTATATGTTTCAGGGTTGTCTTTACTGTCACAGTTACACAGTCTATAGTACTGGTGTTATCAATGAACATGTAATAATCACAGGTCTCATAACTATCTTTAATCCCTATCATAACACCTTCACCTGATGTTTTGCTAGAATGTCTGGTTTCCAGTCATTGTTCTTTAACCATGTTTCACAAACAATAACAACATCGATCTTGTGGGAATGTAGCAAATTTTCCAATAAAAAAACGTTATTAATAATGCTCCTAGCATTAAAAACCATCAGATATGCATCAGATGTTGCTATCTGTGAACTGTTAAATTTTCAACCTGGCAAAAATCCTGCCTAGTGTTTGTCAATATTGCAAAATATCTGATGCAAAAATTCTCTTCCCTGATCTTGACAAATATACACCATCCTGTCTGAACAGATATACTTTCAAATATCGAAAGACCACAATCCCAAATGTTATTTTCACAAGACAAAAATAATGAAACTTAAAATCCCGAACCACAGACTTTTTCCCAGGGCAAGTAAACACTTGCCCAAAACTATGCAATACACACCGTACCATCTGAAGCCCATCTAGGTGGGGGCTGTGCCCCACACCCCCTAACTATAAATAGCAACTCTGAGATTGCACTACATTGGGGAAAAGGGGATATTTCCCCACAATGGGTAAGTGTTTACTTGCCCTGGGAAAAAGTCCATGGTTTGGGATTTTAAGTTTTGTTATTTTTATCTCATGAAAATAAAAATCAGGATTGTGGTCTTTTGCTATTTGAAAGAAGATCTGTCTGAACAAATATGTGCCCAAAACTAAGTATGGATGCTCTGCACATTTCCATTTTTTAAAACAGGGTGTTTTTTTCCATGTAGGCATTTACCCAAAAACTCTTCATTCACGGTGACCTGACTATCGCTTCTATATGTGATTTGTAAAAAAATATGTCCTAATACCAGTATAAGCTATACCATCTAAGAGGGATGTAAGTTCCCTATTAAAAGTCAGAGAGTCCTTGCGGAGGACATAATTTGTACTGACATGAATATAAAAAGGAACAATATTTCCTTACATTAAGGTGTTCCAGGGCTTGTCTCACATCTATTTTTGCTCCCTGCAAGCATAACATTATTTGATGTCCATAATCTTCTTTGAAAATATAAGTATCAGTTAGTCTAATAACTGAATCTCCAATTACAAGAATATCTTGTCTCACCAGATCTAAAAAATCTTCACTTTCCAGTACAGTAATATCTGCTCTATCAATTGTTAGAAAGAAATCATTTCATTGCCATTAGTCTTATTAATCCTACTGTTTGATTTAGTATTAAATTTGCAAGCATACAGTTTGCATCCAGCTGGCTTTGTACATCCACACCTTGAGCCATGTAGTCAACATCTGTCTTTCTGTTCTTTTTTTCTTACAGTAATGTTCTTTAATCCTTCCATATTCAGTTTTGATTTCTTCCTTTTCACCTGCCCCTTGCCTCTTTTTTCTGCCATCTCTTTTGGAAAAATAATGCCTTTTTCTGCAGACTGAAGGTTTTCTGATAGAAAAATATTGTCATTCCTTGCAACCTGTGTGTTACATAACAAAACAGTGTCCTTTTAGGTACCTGTTCTTTTTCCTTTACAGTCATTAATCAGTTTCTTTTTCTTCCTTATTTGTTGTGAACTTCTTCCTTTCTTTCTTTTTTTGTTTCCTTCTAAGCAAACTGGACCCTCTGAGTATTTAAACTATAAAAATGTGATGAGACTCATACATAAATGCATGGCTCATTAGGGAAAGGGCACCAGTGTTACTGCACAAATATGACAAACAGTAATTAATGGTTTGCAAGTAAATGGCCTGCAAGAAATAATAATAATGAACATAACTTCCAGTGCTGGAGATGTTAAATGTAGTGGTATTAGATGCTGCATTTGCTGAGGAAGACCATGATAAGGGACTTCTGTGCATGAGTAGTATAAATGCAATGTCTTAAAATATAACAACATGCAAAGCAAAATGTGAATTATAGGCAATTTTTGTGACAGCTTTTCGTATAAACCAATGCAATGTGCCTGTTCATAATTCTACTCTAACCAAAAGCCAAAAGGAGTTTGGAAGATGTAATACCCTCAGTAACAAACTAGGTTCTCTAAAAAAGGATGGACTAGGAAAAGGGGCAGTAGGTAGCAGCTACAGCAAGCCATCATGTACAGGTTCATAGGTTCATAGGTTTAGGTTCATATGATATCTTCAGGAAATTTTGGCTGGTAACACTTTGTTCCCAGGAAAAAGGGCTTTTGCAACACTTTAGGATATGAAACATCAGGGATCCTGAGGTGCACAAAGGTCAGTGAGGAGCTATAAAAGCTTCACATGACAGAGAGCCATCACATACAAGACTGAGTGGAAAAGGCAGAACCACAGAAGCATCATTAAACAAGTTCCCACAGGAAAAGCAATGTTTGGTAATCAAAGAAATGTAAACAGTTCTAGGAGGAAATCATCCACCCAGAAAAGTAATGTTTAAGCTAAAAAATCCTGTAAGCAAGAAAGGGGGAGAAGTAAAAACAATGTCAGAATGCCGATGAGCTCCAGTAAGGGTACAATTGTTCTGGCACATATTATACAGCACAGAATTTAATACTGCTTGCATCCAGGAGACACACAACAGCTCAAGATAGTGACAGCTGGCTGCCAAGTACATGTAACTTGTCAAAAGTTTGTTTTATTTTCAATAATGGAATCTGACTACATATGTGGTTAAGCCTGTATGCTTATGTTGCTGTTAAGATGCCTTGTGCTTTATGTTTGTACCATGAAGTTTGTTGGATTATTAATCTTTTTACAGCCTTCTGTGTACCACTGGTTTTCAGCTTGGAAATGGTGTTTACCTCTGAAACAGTTATATTAATTCCATAAATTCATTAATCCCTTACACTTCCTAATATCAGAAAGAGTTCAATAGAGTCCGGCTAATGGATCATCTGACCTAAAAAGCATAACAAACAAAGCACTGGACAATATCAATATGTCACTGCTCAGTGCTAGAAGTCTTAATAACAAATTACCTGAACTTAATGCCCTCCTGCATTTGGAGAATATGTATGTGTGTATTATTACTGAAACCCGGTTTGAGAGTACAGAAAGCACACCCGCTATACCAATGTTTTGTGCCTGCCGTGCCCTTAGACTTTGTGGGATCTGTGCTGGAGTATCCCTATTTGTTAAAGACCTCAAGAAAGAATCCCAGAGACCCACAAATTTAACTTACTGAGATTCAACTCAGCCTAAATAAAACCAACTCTCAAACCATAGCATAGGTTACAGGGCCCCCTCCATGAGCTCCAAACCCATGTCCATTTCTTAAATGCACTGCATGAACTCCATTTACATAAAAACGCCATAATCCAGGGAAACTTTAAGCACCTTTCTAGTGATTGATAGACGTATACCTTAAATGTAGGTTATGTCCAAAAACTCCGCAATTTCATCAACAAGAATTCCCTGGATCAAATAGTCAAAGGGGCCAAAATGTTCTTGACCTGGTCCTTGCAAATGTGGCAGCAATGTGTGCTATCCCACAATCTCACTAACAAAAAAATTGTAACCTTCTCTTTCAAAAACCTTAAAGTAGCTAAGGCAAATGTCACAGTATTCAAGGAATTCAAATATACAAACGTCCTACAATTCAATGATAAAGTCCATATGTTCTAATATAACTGTGCTCCCAAAAATGTAGACATGGCTAGTACTTATGCAAGTAAATTCTACACTCACCTGGAAAACTATATAAATCTGTCAGTCCCCACCAAAACAAAAAAAAAAGAAAGGGCAGAGCAAACCAGCATAACTAAACAATATAATAAGAGAAAAAAAGCTCAGTAGAATATATAGCAAAACGAAAGAGCCACAAATCAAGGTTGACACCAAAAGGTTATCCAAGGTACTGAAAAACACTATCAGAAAAATTAAGGCTTCCCATGAACTTAGACTAGTATCACAAGCTAAGTATAATTACAATTCCTTCTTTAGCTACATCAGGAAGTTAAGAAATACCACCCAACATTGCTATAAACTCATTCAAAATGGCACCATTTATTCTGATCCAGTGGATACTGTAAATATACTGGCAAATATATTCAGTGCTAACTTCACCCCAGAGATGTCTATGCCAAGCCCACATATACCTAAGAATGTAACCCCCCCCCCCCATAATCACAAAAGAACATTTGTTAAAAGTACTTTCCAAACAAATAAATAAATAAGTAAAATGTTCTTTGGAACCCGATAACATACCAAACTGCCTGCTGAACAGCACTAAATGTTCTGGTGGACCCACTCCAAAAACTATTCAACCTGAGCTTATCCACTGCCTATCTCACTATGGTTTGGAGCACAGCAGTTGTGATGCACCTTCACAAGAGCAGCCGCTCCATGGACCCCAGGAATTATAGGCCCATCAACCCGACAACCCTGATTAGCAAGGACATGTAACAGGTCATAACAGACCTAATAAACTATAGTATAAAAAAATCTTAAAAGGCTTAACCCCTTGAGTTTGGCTTTGTTAAGGGGAGATCCTGATATAATGAATCTAGTAATTTTTTTTTTAGAGAGTAGCATAAGCCATGCACAGTGGTCACACTGTCCACACAGCATACCTTGACCATGCCAAAATATTTGATATTGTACCACATGCCAACATTATCAACAAACTAAATGCACTTTAAATTCTATCCTGTGTTATTAGAAGGATAGCACATTGGCTAAGGGATAGAACCCATATTCTAAGGGTGTCATGCGCACCCTCCGACAGTATGAAAGTAACCAGTCGGGTGCAACAGGGCTCTGTGTTGGGACCTTTACTATTCCGTATATACTTCTCTGATATGCAAATCAAAAACCAGGAACTCTGGTAAATCAAGTTTACATGTGATTGTAAACTGATGTTATGTATGAATTTGCACATTATTAGATGGTGCACTGAAAACAGAATAACACTAAATGTTTTTCCATTTGGCAAACAAACCCTCCACCCTCCCTATTGTATGGAAAACACCACACTCCAAAATGGAGATGCTGTAAGAGACCTTGGAACACGGGTAGATAACTCTGTCTCCTTTGACCATCATGTTACAACAGTGGTCAGAAAATCCTTCTTTCTGGCATACTTGACCTCAATGGTTATTTCACTATGTCCAAAGAAGTCCTGACCCCTCTATATTCTGCACTAACCAGGCTCATCATAGAATACAGTGTTCTGTTTGGGATATATCTTACTAAACATATCAAGCAATTAGAGAGACCCCAAAGGTTTCGGACAAAAAAGATCATGGGACTGAAGGACCTGATCTATCGAGAGAGTCTGGAGGCCTTGTCATGTGTTTATTGTCCTTCAGATCCCTTAAAGGTGATGTGTGGCTTGTTTCCAGCAGTCCAAGCCCTGTCACTTCTTCACAGTTAAACAGTCCTATCAACATCAGAACTAGATATCTGAATTTGCTTTAGAAAATAAGTCATGGTAGAGAGACAGATTTGTCATGCAGTGACTACCCCTTCTCTGAAATAAACTTTCTCTCCAGATCAAAGCATATGACAAATTATCTTCCTTTAAGAAGGAGTTAAACAGTTGGATCGGTATTCATAAACTCACCCATATGTATGGCCTATCATTCCCTGAAAAAGAAGGTAAGTTCTAAGGGTGAGTATTGGCAAGGTATAAATGGCAAAATGACCCAGATGTCTTGTATATTCTATGATTCTGTGTGATTATAGCACATACTGAAGGTGCTATCTAAAACCAAAAATACTACAGCCATGTCTAATAACATGAAAATGACATTATGAAGACCCTTCTTAAATTGTTTAATTTCAACTTACCTACAGGATTTGTCCCCAAAGTATGGTGAACTGCAGTGGTGCTGCCACTCTATAACAGTGGTACTATCACTGACCCAGGAAACTATAGAGCTATTAACCTGACTAGTCAAATTTGCAAAGCCATGGAACACATAGGTTCATAGGTTCATACTAGGCTATCTGCCTTAGGGCATTTATAAGCCTAGCCAGAGTATGTTTGGCTTTTGCCACCCATTTTAAATTAATTTTGCTATGCCCTTTTTCGAGGTTAGTATACTGTGCCTCTGTCTAACAGTGACACAGAAGTGATACCCGGGGTAAACCTATGATCTCCCATCCACTCATCAAGACTCCTCTTGAAGAGAATCAATGAGGGACTCTGCCTAACCTGGACTGGGATTTTATTCCATAGTGAAGGGAGCCTCTGGGTTATGAATCTGTCCCTCCAGCATGTCCTATTTATTTCAGTGCTGAGGTTCAAGCCTCTCGAGCGTGTAGCTCGATGGGATTTGGATTTTTTGTGGTGCAGCATGTCCCTTAATTCCAGGTTGGACATGGCCTTATACGTCAGGCACAAGTCACCTCTGAGCAGGCGGTATGCCACTGAGTAGAGCTGGAGTTTCTTTAACCGGGCAGCATATGGCATCTGTTTGAGCCCTTTGATCCCCTTGGTGAGGTACTTTTGGGGTCTTTCCAGTTGCTGCAGGTGTCTGGTAAGGTACATCCCAAAAGGGGCATTGTACTCAATTATGGGCCTGATGAGGGATGAGTAAAGAGGCACGATGACCTCCCCTGATCTAGATGTGAATCCCTTCATGATTAGGTGGGCTATATAAAATGTTTTTCTAACCACTTTGGCCACGTGGTGGCCACATCATATTTGACCTCATAAACTATATCAAAAACCTTGTCAGGATACACCCACATCAGTTTTACTTTGTCAAATAAAGAGCCTATTTATTCAGTTTAGATAACTTCTTTAGGAACATCTCCCACACTGTAGACAGCCGTCATTCTGGTTGCAAAGCTTATTTGGATCTGGCCAATGCATATGATAATATAACCCACACTGCCATTGTCAACAAGCTAAGTGCCTTAAATGTAGATCTGTGCATCATGAAATGGATAGCTAACTGTCTGAAAGATCGAATATATTTAGTTAAGGCAACGTGCATTTCCTCTGAAAGTAAGAAGTTACTTAGTGGTGTGTCCCTAGTCTCAGTACTAGGACTCCAACTTTTTGGCATCTACTTCTCCAAATTCCAAACCAGGAATTAGAACATTTAGTTAATTAAGTTTGCAAATGACAGAAAACTGGCCATTATTGTCAAATTTCCCTCTGATATCCATTTATTACAGCAGGAGATAATCCTTGTAAACAAGTGGTATATGTAGAAAGGGCTAAAATTAAATATGAAAAAGCATTTAATTTTACTATTGGCTAAACAACTCTCTCAACATACAGTATAGTCAATAACCCACACCAAAATAAGAATCTATTCAGGGATCTTGAAACATGGGTTGATGTCTTATTATAGGTGTCCCTTCAACCACTATGTAGCAGCAATAGTCATAAAATCCTTCTATTTAGCACAACTAATATCTAAAGGCATTTATCCAATTAAAAAAAATGTTATCATCCCTCTTTATACAGCTTTAATTAGACCAGTTATTAAGTAAAAAATCCCATTTAGAATGAACCTTTCTAGATTTACAAAGCAACGGAAGAAGAAACAAATGTTTCTGACCAAGAGGATTGCTGGCGTAAAGTCTCTGAGATACTAGGAAAGGCTTGTAGCACTCTGTCTTTAATTGGTTTCTTATAGACTCTTATGTGGAGAGCTATGCCTCCTCTTCTGCACCATAAGGGACCCCATTCTTCTTGGTCTCCTATATCTACACAATTCAAATAACTCCACCAGTACCAGAACAAGAAGCCTAAATCCTCACCAGCACATAAATAAAACATGCTGGAAAAGCACATTTATTTCCCAGTGCCTGTTCTTCCTCTGGATCGAACTTTCCATGCAAGTTAAACAAAGTGCCACCCCAGCATTCTTCAGATTAAACCTAATGATTAGATATGTACATATAAACCCAGTTACAGTTGTCTTGTTAAATACCACTGTCTTTCTAGTTGCCTGCCTCTTATGTTAATCTGACCATACATCTCATTTCCTCTCTACTTTCACTGGCTTGTGTGAGTAATCACAAAATCATAATTTTTGAAATCCCTCCCCTTCAACTATTTAAATTTATTGGCCATCTTACTGTATTCCATAGTACCAGAATACAAAAGTGACCACACCTTTCAACCCATCTTTCTGTTTTAAAAATAGTAACTCTCCACTAAACCTTAACTTTTTAAACAGGTAAAACTTAAGTTACCTACTTTCACATCTAAGTTCTCTAGTACACACTACAGTGTGCATTTTTTTTTCATCTTATCTTTAAGCATCCCTGTGACTAGCACTTGCTCTAATACCTGCTGGAAAGTACTAGGAAGCCTTAAACTGATACAAGCACTCAACTCTCCTTGTTAATAAGGAGAAATTAATAGTAGGCACTAAACAGTAAGGGAAAACAGCTCCTGTACTTTACAAAAAAAAAAAAAAAAAAAAAAAAAAAAAAAAAAAGCACCAAACCAGGCATGTCCAAGGGTCAGCTTCCGGTGATTTCTCCTGTCCACCTGCTGAATCTGGGCACACTGGGGCAATGCAGCAATTGCCTCATGTACACAGACAACCCTCTCCTCCTACCACCCAACACTACAACCTGTGAGAGATGCACTTACATAGCCAGAATGGAAGCACAGCTCTCTCCACCCAAGATTGCGCTAGACAGTCAAGAGGAGAAGGTTAACACCTACACTACACCTCAAGCAACACACAGCCCTTCTAAACCCACACCACCAACACCCACATATAGCAACACTAAATCCACATATGCAGAGGTCCTTAACTGTAACCTGCCCAAGCAACAAGGACCTCTGAAGCTGAAACGCAAACAAACACCAATCACAACCAAAGTGTCACATAGTTCACAACACCAGTGTGCCACCCAGCAACAGCCCCTAAGGCAAGACAATGTACCTAACACTTTAGTCATAGGTGACTCTATAGTGCAGCACACTGATGTCCCTCTCACCAGGTTGAACAAGGAGAAAATTACAGTCAGCTGCCTGTCGGCTGCCAGGATCCGCCACATAACGCATGCACTCAAGTCACTCCACAATAAGTACAAATATGACTCTGTCATTGTCCATGTTGGAGTGAATGACTTGAAACATACCTCCCTGGACTACATGAAAAGAGACATGGAAGAGCTCTCGGATCATGTGGCCCAGGCAGGTATGACCCTAGCCCTAAGTAGCATCCTGCCTTAGCCCAGAATGATACCACAATATAAGGACAAAATGATTGGCTTCAACAATTGTCTAAGCTTCTGGTGTCATTCAAAGGGGATCCAGTATCTGTCTGCCTGGGATGACATGATTGACAGACCATGATGCTTTGCCAGAGATGGTCTGCACCTGTCGCCCCTGGGATTCAGGTTACTTGCTAAAGCTCTTGCCACCCCTATAGTGCCTTTTTTGGGCAAAGTTCAAAGGACACAACCACCACCGTAACAGGTACAAGCATGCAAAATCTGAAGGTAATGCTACTCAATGCTAGAAGTCTAAACCGCAAAATGCACTCTCTCGAGGCACTCCTAAAAATGGAGAACATCGATATCTGTACAGTAACTGAGACCTGGTTCAAGGCTCCAGAGAGCACCCCTGCAATACCAGGCTACAACTCTTACCACACTTTTCGGCCACCAAACCAGAACCGAAACACTAAAGGTGGAGGAGTGTCAATATTCACCAAGGATATTCACACCACCAGGCTAGTTACCCAACACAATGTGTCTGAAATTCTCCAGGTGCAACTAACACTAGGTAAGACTGCAATCCAAATTGTAGCTTGCTACAGATCCCCCACCATACCCCAAGATTCTCACTACACCTTTCTAAACATACTGGAAAATATTAAGATAGAACCAAACACCCTAATACTGGGTAATTTTAACTACCCTGCCATTAACTGGGAAAACTACTCATGTACCAACACCTTTGCCCAACGGTTCTTGGAATTCATAAATTCCAACGAACTGGATCACCTAATCCATAGTCCCACCATGGGCTCCAATATCCTAGACCTGGTCATTACCAACATGGGAAATCGATACTCCACACCTATTGTCACCCCCTCGTTAGTCAGGTCTGACCATAAGCAAATCACCCTTAACATCCACATCCCACCCCCACCCCCCAGTAAGGAAACCTCCATTAAAAACTTCTCCAAAACCAACTTCATGCTACTCAAGTCAGAAGTGACAAACTTCATGACACCCATGCAGATGGGAACTGAAAGTTCAACTGCTGAATCCTACACTAAGGCACTGTACGAGCACATCCACTCATGCATGAATCGTGCCATCCTGAATAGAATCAAGATGCTCTCATCCAAATAAAGGAAGCCAATCTGGTGGTCCCCTGCCATAAACAAACTTTACAACAAAAGGAAGAAACTGTTGCAGAAAAGAGGAAAATCCCAGGATGCAAAAAACTCCCTTACCAGCTTCAGTAAGAAACTGAGATCCCTCATAAAATCCTCCAAAGCTAGTTACGAAAATAAAATTGCCAAAGGTTCCAAAGACAACCACAAGGCATTCTATAACTATGTCAAGAATCTAAATGGCAATGCTCAGATCTGCTCTGAGCTAAAACAGAATGGCATTAAATATACTGGTCCCAAGGATATTGCCAATATCCTGGCAGATCGATTCAGTGCCAACTTCACCCCCCCCTCACCCCCTAAATGGCCTATCTCAATACCAGAAGATTGCCAAATTCCGGTAATAACGGCCACACAGGTAAAAAACGCATTCTCCAAAGCTAAGAATACAGCATCCATGGGACCAGATGACATCCCAGGCTGTGTACTGCATGAACTACAATATGAACTGGCACCTCACCTAAGTGTCATGTTCAATCATAGCCTCACCTCAGGTTTCTTGCCCACTGAGTGGCGCAGTGCTACAGTTATCCCACTCCACAAGGGGGGATCCACCTTGGATCCCAGAAACTACCGTCCCATCAGTCTGGCAAGCCTTATCTGCAAGGCCATGGAGCTTATTATCATGGAACTTATAAACAAAGACATTGGCAACCTTCAAACACTGAACCCCACCCAGTTTGGGTTCATGAAAGGCCGATCTTGTCTCCTGAACCTGATTGACTTCTTTGAATCAGTCTCCAGAGCCATGGACAAGGGTAAGGTGGTCCACACAGCCTATCTAGACCTTGCCAAGGCCTTTGACACCATCCCCCACTCTGGAATCATAGATAAACTTACTAAGCTGGGCATTAATCCCTACATTACCCAATGGGTTGCTAACTGGCTTACTGATAGTACCCAGACTGTAAAAGCAGCCAACTCCAAATCCAGCTCCAGACAAGTGACAAGTGGAGTACCTCAGGGTTCAGTCCTGGGACCGCTCTTGTTTGGCATATACTTCTCTGAAGTAAAGGCCAACACTAAGGGACTCTGGCTAACAAAGTTCACAGATGACTGCAAACTGAGAGCCATTATTGAATCCCCAAATGATGTCAATACTCTACAAAAGGGCCTTACAGAAACAGATGCTTGGTGCCAGATCCATGGGTTCAAGCTCAATGCCAAGAAATGTACAGTTATCCCCTTTGGGAAAAAACATGTATTCGTGAATTACCATATAGGTGGCAGCACACTAAACACCGAAAGTGTGATAAGAGACTTAGGGACACAGTGGACAGTGGTCTCACCTTCGATAACCACATCACCACAACAGTCAGGAAATTCTTCTATGTGGCACACCTTATCACTAAGGGCTTTTCATCCAGAAAAAAGGAGGTCATTGTCCCACTGTACTCATCCCTCATTAGACCCATTATAGAATACAATGCCCCATTTGGTATGTACCTCTCAAGACATCTGCAACAACTGGAAAGGCCGCAGAAATACCTCACTAAAAGAATCACAGGCCTAAAGCAGATGCCCTATGCTGACCGCCTTAAAAAACTCCAGCTATACTCTGTCGCATATCATCTACTCAGAGGCAATCTCTGCTTAACATACAAGGCCATATCAAACCCAGAGCTGTTGGACATGCTACACTTAAAGAAATCCCAATCCCTCAGAGCCACATGCTCCAGGGATCTAAACTTTGTCATCACAATAAACAAAACATGCTGGAGGGATAGGTTCCTGACCCAGAGACTCCTCAGACTCTGGAATAGATTCCCCATACATGTCAAGCAGAGTGCCTCTTTGGCCCTCTTCAAAAGGAACCTTGACGATTGGATGGGAGAAAGGAAATTCACCCTGGGGATCACATCAGTCACCCTGCTAGATAGGGGTCCAGGGAAGTAAATAGTGTGGGAAGAAATAGCCAGGGAATTGTTATGGATAGGCTTGTATAGGCCCTAGGGCTGATAGCCTAGTACCAACCTATGAACCTATGAACCTATGAACATGGACTCACCTGCTTTTTCCTTCTTGAGAAGGGAAGTACAGCATGTGGGTGGGTACTGGCAAAGTGTGACTGATCTTGGGAGACAATTGCCTTGTATTTCCTATGATCCTAAACAAATAAGGTAAACCAAAATGCACAGTGGGACTGAACAAATCTCATACTCATAGCCATACTGTGATGTTGGTAGTGTTGAAAACTACTGAAAGTAGCAGGTTACACAGAGTCTTCACAGGATTCAACATTGATATTGATCCAGCTACAACAAGAGCAAGTCAATAAGCTGAAAACTAACAAAAAGACAATCTGATTCCTGGACCCACAGTGGCTAGGGAAATGAGCTCTCAGTACCTACAACTGTCTCAAGTCAAAAATAATATTAAAGGTTGCCTGTTGATCATAAGATGTGAAAAGTCAAGGAAAGGACTTTCCAGCCTCCACTCTGAATATGTGCATCTGATGAATGTCTAGAAGGAGTTAGTCTCAGTCATAAAATCTGTAAGTATTCCACAGTATATAACTATTTAATTTCACATCCTTCCTTGGACATTCCGTAATAAGAAGCCACCTTCTAAATTCTCACTCAGTCACTGGGTGGGGGGGTCAATGCTGCTCAAAGGTAAAATGATTTGCATGCCAGTTTAACATAGAGTGTCAAAGCTATGAACTACCAAAGTAGTTAATCCTGCAGTCCTCTGTTCAATTCCCTTAATCTTCACATATAAACTCAGAAATTGGGCAAGGTGCTTAACCAGAAAATCTCCCCCAGTCATCCACGGGAAAAGGTAACTAAGACATTTGGGCTTACCTAGAGAGTACATAAATAAACATTTGTATTCATAGGAATCATTGTATTGCCTTAGCAAAGGTGACTACTTTACATGGTCATTTGATCACATAAGTGCTTTTTTCATGCAAACCTTTTGCATTATATTTGGGAATCTACCTGGGGCATACCGGTCCCATGTGATTTTCTTGGAATTAACTTTCAAAAGTCATTAGAGATGCAGAAATGGTAAAGCTTCCAACATGGCAGTGAAGCACATGAATAGACAGAGACAAATGTTATACAATAAATGGACCTGCAGTCCTGTCTTATTGTAGGTGTCCCAGAATTTTTAAGTTAATTTATAGCATTATGGCAACTGTTGTTTTGACCATGTATACTCTTATTTTTTATTTCTTCAAACAGACCCCATTAATCCTATCTGCATTTTATTTATATTTTAAGATTTTATGTATTGGTAGATTGCCCTTCTATAAATTGCTGTTGATATGCATTTGGCTTTATTTTAATCTTTTCTTACTAGAATGAAAATGCCTGCCAACAGAGTTATTATGCTCAGCCTGTATTTTTACTGAACATCAGAAACACTAATGAGTGATGCACAACCTCGGTACTTGACTTGGCTTTTCTTATACTGCATCATCAAGAAGAGGAAACTTGAATTACAAGAGAGAGTTTATTAAGGTCACAGCAGAATAAGGACAACAAACATGCTGGCATACATCTCTTCATTCAAAAGGGGCATTTCAAAATGGCATTTTAAGCTGCTTGAAGAGTCTTTACCTAATCTGCGCAAATGCTTAGCAATATCCATTTAATACTTACTTAATGGATTTCTAAAGCTAGGGGCTATGAGAAATATCTGTGTCTTTGCAACTAAATTAAAATAAAAACACAACATAGCAGTCCAACGTATGAAAAGATAATTCCAAATAAACTTTTTTATGTCAGATTACTTATTCCAGTAAATTCCTGGAATTCTACATTTAACTTCACAGACAGGAAATTAAGTGATAATATCCTGGCAACAGAAAGTAAGGTAGATATGCTCTTATACACCTTAGAATGGCTTATACTTCTAAAAATGAATTATATTGTAATTACAGTGGGATGTTCCTCTTCCATAAATGTATAAGTATGCTGTACATTGTGGCTTTCTACTGCAAGATAAATGACTGCATGATTTCTATTCTATTAGTAAATAATAAAACTGTAGATAAACTGTGACAGCAAGTAATTAACTGATGAGATATAACTGCGGATATAACATGTCATTGCAGATGTCTCTGCTTTCTCTACCTATTCAGAATGAGATGTGTTTATCACATTTAAAGTTCTGATGCTATCAGTTTTTTGCTGCTTTGAAAGATATACCTATAAAATCAGAGTATAACAAAAATACATGCAGTGGGTCGTTTTAGACTGCATTTGGTTTCTTGTTCCTAAAATACAAGGTTTCTATACCTGTCTGCCTTTCAGGTAGTATCTTTAGTGAACAGTTGTTGAGATGGAATGGATGCACAAAAAGAAGAGGGCCACAAAGGTCAACATATAACAACATATGCAGACAAAATGTATTCTCAGCTTTGTTGTGAAAATGAGGAAGCTGAGAAAGGAAATTGTCATGCAGCAAGGATGCAATGACAGAGAAGGACAAGCAGGTGATACCTATTTCTGCATGATTATTTGTGTTGAATATCACCAATGGACCCACAATTAAAGCTTATTTGAAATTTATGCTGGTGAAGTTTAGCTTACGCCCAATACAATACTCTATATACTACGGTCACTGTACATTATGAGCATGGTTAGAATACTGTTGGACCATTTACTGTAGTCTCAGTATTTTGTGAACATGGTTAGCTTGGTGTTAGAACATATGCTAGATACACAGATTCATAGCTTCATAGACTGTTTATAGGCTAATGGACTGGGGGGGGGTGGGGGGACTTTCTAAGCCTAGGCAAGTTTTTCCAAAAGAATAATGATATCCTGTATCCAAATAGGACACTGAGAGCCAGGCAATTATAAGCTACCTCTGTCCATAAGGGATATAGATGCCAGGCCCAGTGTACATTTCCTATTCCCCATCCACTGGTCTAGGTTGCACTTACACTGGGTAATAGACAAACCCAGCCTGTTCCAAAGGAAGGGACAGTCTCTGGGACATATCTGTCTCCCCAGTATTTTCTGTGTCAATGGCAGACAAAATACTGGTCCTAGACTTTGTATATCTGGTAGAGTTTAACTTACAAATATGCAGGAGATTCATAAATGTGAGGTTTGCAGGTGTCTTGTAAGCCAGGAATAGATTACCCCGTAGCAATCTATAGGAGACTGACTCTTTAGTGCTTTAAGGTGCTCTATATAAGACAGCTTTGTTACAGCTTGTATTGTTTTTGTAAGAAACTTCTCAGGTTGCTCTAGTTGCTGCTTATGAATGGTCAGGTACATACCAAACTGAACATTGTACTCTATGACTGGTTAGATAAGGCCAAAGTACAGTGGGATAGTGACCCCTTTGGACCTAGATGCCAGGCACTTACTTATAATTTGCACAACATAAAAGTATTTCCTCACCAGTCTGGTCACATGGTCATCGAAGGTAAGGCTGCTGTCTACATGCTTACCCAGATCCATGACTACTGGGTCAACTTTTAGAGGTGTGTGTATTAGTAACATTGTAATTAGCCAAGATGGCTGACTTCCCAAAAGGTGCAGCTATGTATTTCTTAGCATTGCATTTAAGACCTCAACTTTGGCACCATTTGTTAGTCAAAGATAGACCTTCTTGAAGAATGCTCATGTCTGCAGGGTAGTTCATAGTAACCCCCAGCTTGCAATCATCTGCAAACTTAGCAAGCCATAAAACTTCGGCATTTGTTTCCATTTCAGACAACTAGATGTCAAAAAGGAGTGGGCCTAGTGCTAAGACCTGGGGGACTCTGCTAGTGACTGACCTCTTGGTGGAAGTGGCCTCACCTATTTTAGTCTCCTGGGTCCTATCAGTGAGCCAGTTGGTTATTCAGTGGATGATAAAAGGGTTTATACCTAAATTAGTGTGCTTGTTTATAATGTCTGAGTTGGGAATTGTACCTAAAACCTTGGCCAGGTCAAGTTAAACTGTGTGCGCAGTCTTACCTTCATCAAATGCTTTGGCATCCCTCTCAAAAAAGTCCACCAGATTTAATAGGCAAGACCTTCCTTTAACAAAGCCAAATTATGATGTGTTCAGTATTTGCAGGTTACCTATGTTCTCATTTATTATATCAATGATAATTCTTTCCATGGCCTTACATAAGAGGCTAGTAAAACCTATGGGCTTGTAGTTACCCGGATCAGTGGTTGGACCTCCTTTGTGCAGGGGAATGACTGTAGTCATCCCATTCCTTGGGCACAAAACCTGACTGAAGGCTCCAGTTGAAAAATGATTCAAGTGGACCAGAGAGGCCATGTTTCATGCTATTTCTTAAACATCCTGGGATGTTATCGGGGGCCCTTCGATACGATTTTTTTTTGCTTTGGAAAGTGCATTGATGACTTGTTCCCTAGTAATGGTTGATGGGATTGTGTTATGTGGCATTTCCTTTGGACTACTGGGGGGGAAATGAGGGTAGAAATTTGAGCTGAACTTGTCAGCCAAAAGGATGGCAGTGGCCTCCGGATTAGTGTGGTTGATGACATTTACAATAAGTTCTGCGCATTATTGTGTATTTACTCTGAGGATACAGACATTGCTGTAGAAAGCTTTGTATCTGTCCTTTGCCTGAGAAACAATATTTTCTTCAGATTTAGCCTTTGTTTATTAATTACCCATCTAGCTTCCTGTTTAGATTGGTCAGGGGGGGCTTTTAGTATGTATGGCTTTGTTCCTCCAACGCTTGGCAAGATTTTTTCTTTTGTTGTATAACCAATTGATATTGTGATTCCACCAGGGTGGCTTGTCTTTTGAGTTTGTATTATTCTTAATACGAGTGGGCACAGCTCACTCTTTACAGCCATCAGTATTGCTGTACAGAGATTTTATAAATACATTAGTGTATGCTATGGTGTTTACTGAGTTTTGGGTGCTTGAAATGTTGCCAAGGTTTTGCTTAGTAGAGAGGAGTCAACCTTGGAATACTTCTTAAAGGTTTTTGATTTCACTGGATCCCTGGATTTAATATTTATTTCAGGTATGACTGCCTTATGGTCAAATATGATGCGTGAAGATATTGGGTGAGGAACATCAGCCATCCCCCATGTTCATAAGTACAAGATCAAGGATGTTTGTACTTCTGGTAGGAGAATGGATCAACTGTTCCAGTATGTTGGAATTAACAAAGTTTAGGAATCCCTGGGCTTGTGCATTAGAAGTGGTACAGGATTCCCAGTCTATAGAAGGGTAGTTGAGATCCCCCAAGAATACAGTATTGGGTTGAACATTGAGGGACTCTAGTACATTGAGATAGGTGTATGGGTTTCCTGGGATATAGAGGGGGAGCCATAGGTTGCAAGGATATGGATAGACACCCAGTTTATGGTGAGACGCACAAGTATGAGTTCCAGTGGGTCATACACGTTAACTAGTCTGGATGTGAGATGGTTTTTAATACAGACTAAAACTCCTCCACCTTTATTCCCCTCCTGTGCAGTAGCTGGTCTAAAGGTGTGAAAGGCATTATACCCTTGCATTGCTGAGCTACTGTCAATGACTTTAAATCATGTCTCCATTACTATATAGGTGTTTTCACTCTCCAGGGAAAGGAAGACTTGCAAGGAGTGAAGTTTCTTGTTAAGACTTCTAGCATTGAGTAATACCACCTTCAGATATTCCTTCATAGGTTCAGTTAAGTCACTAGGTTTATCAGTTTGGCATGGCCTAAAAAAAGGTGCTATGGGTGTGAAAAGGTCATTGCCAATATCCAAAGCCTAGAGGGGATAAGTGCAGACCATACCTCGCAAGCAGCGTGGTCTGTTAACAATGTCCTTCCAGGCCGTTAAATATTGTAACCCCCCCGGGACTGATATCAGAAGCTAATCCATTTGTTAAAATCAATCATTTTCTGTTAGTAATGTGGCACCATCCTTAGAGAAAGCAGTATGCTGCTCAGTGCTAGGCTCATACTTGCCTGAGACACATAGTCAGTGAGCTCAATTATATCTCGCATCATATATTCAAGGGAGGTACATCTCAGGTCATTAACACCCATGTGGACTACACCAGAGTCATACTAGTACCTGTGGTTCAATGATTGGAGTGCCTATGCCACATGACAGATCCTAACCCAGGAAAGGCAACTAAGCATGGCTCTCTCCTTTCTCAGTCTGGTGAAGGGGACATCAGTGTGCCTCAATATAGAATCATCAGTGACCAGGAAATGTTGCTGTGTGTGGTTTGCCTTAAGGGCTTAGCAGTGGAAGCACTGGATACAGTGTTACTATGTGTAGTTGCAGGTGGTGTTTTAACACAGTGTTTATGCAATGGCTGAGGACCCTTTCTTTGATTGTACTGGGCAGGAGGTCTTAGTGTTTTTGGAAGGTTACCTGTAAGTGCCTCAGCATAAGTAGTTTTATATGTAGGGTCTTTACCTTGTGCCGTAGACGTGGTGCAAGTGTCACTGACAACCTCTATAAGATTAGTTTTGGTTGTATGAGAGAGTTTTGCCTCCAGTTTCAAGGTGTATTTACTCCTCTTGCATATTGTATCTGTTTTATTAAGAATACATGGGTTAGCAGTGTACATGAGGCAATTGCTATAATGCCTCAGAATACCCATCTCAACCAGAATGGCCACGGAGAGAGTTGGGAAGTGCATCTCCATGGCTACTGATCTACTAGGGAGGAGTAAGGAAGACTTAAATATTAACAAGTCAGTAAGACAGGGAACCTGGTGAGCAATGCTCAGCTCTGAGCAAACTAGATACTCTAGTAGTTTAAAAAATCTGTCTAGACAGTAATGCCACAAGAGTATAGAGCACAAACATTACTAATGTAAAATAACAGTACCTTGTGAACATGGGTACCATGGTGCTGGACCATTTACTGCAATCGCATTACTTTGTGAATATGATTAGCATGGTGCTGGACCATTTACTGCAATCACAGTACTTTGTGAATATGATTAGCATGGTGCTGGACCATTGACTGCAGCCACAATACTTTGTGAATATGCTTAGCATGGTGCTGGATCATTGACTGCAGCCACAATACTTTGTGAATATGATTAGCATGGTGCTGGACCATTGACTGCAGCCACAATACTTTGTGAATATGATTAGCATGGTGCTAGACCATTTACTGCAACCACAATACTTTATGAATATGATTAGCATGGTGCTGGACCATTTACTGCAAGCACAATACTTTGTGAACATAGTTAGCTTGGTGCTGGGTCACAGCAGAAAAGACAGGAAGCAATTTGTGAAATGCATGCATTTAGTCTCATCTTCTGGATATCGCAGTCAGAGATATGTTTGCAAACATATGAAGAAACCAATGACCTGCAATAGCAAGCCTTTTTCAGTTTATGGAAGAGCATACTTTTCATGCTAGCCAGATGCAATTTTTAGAAAGATTCCAAGCGTGATAAATAAATGACAAGCTTTTCCTTCATTCTGTTTCTCCTTCATCAGGTCTCCTAAATTAATACACACAGAAGATTGGTGTAGAATTTAGGGATTCCAGAAGTAGAGTATGTAATAAAGTATGCTGTAATTAAAAGAAAGTAGAAAGTGGTGGTAAACGGGGTGAATGTGGGTAAAAAGAAATTCAGATGAGTGGTTAGGATACCATGTACATCACTTACCAGACAGTTCCTTTTAGTAATATCCATCGGTGACATATATAGAGGCATGCAGTGCAAGCTATAGCAACTCTTAAATGGTAACTGGTCAACAAGATGGATGGGGAAAGGGTGAAGCAGAAAGATTTAAAAATGGCAGATTATGACATTCTGATTTATTGAAATTAAATAGAAATGTGCAGTGATATAGGAGGTGCTTTGGTCATCATTATTGGCTGTTTGAAAGACAATAATGTGTCCCAAGCCCTGTGGCAAGGAAACAAGGACAGAATGTCCTGTAAGAGATTTCATTGTAAACAAAAAGAAATCAGTGGTACCACACACGTCCTCAGATCATATCTACTTGTGGTGGGTTCAGGGCCTCACTTGTGAACAGCGAAATGGCTAGAGATACATTAACTAACTACAAAATGTGACTGATTGATTATTTTTATACTATAGTATCCAGTCCTAACTATTATATGTCTGTTAATTTTTAATTCAGAAAAAAAGCTTTCTTTTATGTTTGTCATGTTCATTTCATTGAATCCTCATTTCAGCTGAATCTGAGATCACTGACGCCTATTTTAACTTTGCAACCTTCGAGTACATTATATTAGTTAAGGGGATGCAGGGTGTGATGCTCCTTACATGGGGTGTGGCATGAAGTTTGCCATTACATAGAAAAAAGTGGTGTCTGTATGTTGATTGCCCATTTGACAGAATGGGTTCACTAACCATTTTCTTTTATAGAAAAGTATTTCAAGGAGACAATGTATATCCAAAAAAAAAAAAAAAACAAAATCAGCCAGTGATAGACCACAAGTAACCAACATAATTGGGAATGATGAACAAACCACATTTTGTTGGGATCAGTGTCAAAAACAGAGCAAAACAAGCTTCAACATCCCACAGGTCTTAAAATTCTATTTGATAAAGTAGGCAATTAATTATGAATTATGTGTAGCTTGGTAAGGAGTAAATTCAGCTTTAATGAGAAAGGGACTGCACCTTGGAATATCCAACTAAAAGAAATGGTGAGCACAAAAGTATCATGAATCAGATTATAGTTACATATAAGTTATAAAGCCCTTATTAGCTTCCCTAACAGCAACAATAAGACAGAATATAGGAGGAAGAGGAGATTAAACATTTTATTATGACAGCTATTCATCAGGCAGTTTAGGGGAAATGATGACAGAATGTTTGGAGTAGCCTTTGCACGCTATCATAGTGTTTGGAGCAACCATTAAGCACTGTCATAGTACATAATCACTGTTATTTTAATAATTATGCAGGCGTCTATACTAGAACTGTTTTCACATACACACTGCTTCCTTTCAAAAGCTATGTTATCTCATTTTGGAAAGTAACTGTATGTGTTTTCTGTGTGTTTTAAGCAGCTTTGGTTTTAAGCAGAAAAGAAAATTCTGTTTTGATGGGAATGCTAAACCAGAACTCTTTACATTGGGAAACCTCTAACTTCAGAGAAAGCTAAATTGAGACGTCTGTACTTTCATCTTGTTTGGATTATGGACAGAGCACTTCAATAAAATCTAGAAACAGTAAAGGACTTTACATGGACTGTAGAGGAAGGCAAATGGAGTATGCTTTCCCAAAGTCAGTGATTCAATCTTTGATAACCTGCCTGTGCCTCACCTCGGGTCTATATTAGAACATCGAAGTTTTGAAACTTTGAATGTTCTAATATTGACGCCTATTCAGCAAACTCTGAAAATAGCAAAGCTGCAGAACACCAAATTCTTTCCTAGGGAAAGAATTCAGTTGGCCGTTTCTGTGGCTTCGCTATTTTCAGGTAAGTGTGCAATTGTGTGGATGTGAGGGTTAGGGCAGGGTAGGTGAGTTAGGGTGAGGGCGAAGGTCAGGTAAGTGTGCAATTGTGTGGATGTGAGGGTTAGGGTGGGGTAGGTGAGTTAGGGTTAGGGAGTGGGTCAGGTAAGTGTGCGATTGTGTGGACGTGAGGGTTGGGCGGGGTAGGTGAGTTAGGGTTAGGGCGCGGGTGAAGTGAGTGTGCGATAGTAACAGACCTTAGGGTTCGGGTTTGGGTTAAGGTAAGTGGTTAGATAGTAGTGTATGTACATATTAGTGTAGGGTTAGATGTAGGATTTTAAGTGTATGTATGTGGATTGCTGTTTTTTTGGTGTGTTTATGTTGTGTGTATGTGTTTCGGAAAAGTAAATTTTTCCATGGGAAAAAACTCACCGTTCTGCATGTTCAATATTTTCAACGTTCGCTGAATAGGGGTCGATATTAGAACATTCGAAGTTTTAAAACTTTGATGTTCTAATATAGACAAACCTCACCTCCAGCTATTAAATGTTTATAAAGACTTAGGAGTACCTAGACTGCAATATTCCCCAGAAATTGGTAGAAATTAATGCATTTAGATACTGTGATTCTGTTGCCAACTAGCTGTTCAAAATCATTTATTATTTACTGTTCAAACAGAAATCTGCTTGTGTGCTTGATGTAGTGCTTCTTTCAGGTATGTTGCTTGATTTTAGAATTTTTTCACACTATTGCCTATTGTCCATTTCTCTGATTTGACCAACTGGTCTATTCATTCCTCTTCACTGGCATGGTGGTTAGGCAAGGGGGCATCAATCAGGCAACTGTCAGGGGTGGTTTGCATTTTTTCTTTATTTTATGCCTTTCTCACCTGCATATGTGCAGTAAGCTACCTTCAGGTGGTTGTACAATGCATTGACAATGCTGGGTAGTCCTACCACTTCTTTAAGGATGTTTCCAACAAGCAATTCCACCTTCTACCACAAGACACTACAGGATAACCTCTGCAGGCTCCACTAGGGACAATATAACACACATGTGTATCTCCCAAGCATTCACTCTCCTATCCCTCCCTCAGACAGAGTCGTGGATTCTGCCTATTCATTCTTCTCTCATTTCACCTGGCTCCTTCTGGGCCAGGGAGCTAACCTTACCTACGTATCCAGGGTCATAGTCTGGTCTTCATCTCTCTCTGCCACAGTGCCAGATTAAAATACTTTTTGTTATTCAGTTTTGAAAACTTACGGCTGCCATTTTATTTATTCTTTTAGAAAAGTAACTTCGCAGCACTGGGGTATAACTGCTGGGATCTGCACTTTTTTTTTTTTTAAGATGGACTTTTAGTTGTAAGCCACCATTAATGTATTTGTTGGCTCATTGTGAGACTGTTCAGTTATTGAGACCTTAATGTAAGGTTAGTCTGGTGGGTAGTTGCATGTACCAAGAAAACAGACAGTGGGTGTTGACACTTACAGGTGTCAGTAGCCCCCTCTATGAAGTGGTTTGTATGTTTGTGTATATGTATCTGTGTGTGTGCATGTGTGCGTGTGTGCGTGTGTGTGTCAGTTATTTGTGTATGTCTGCACTGAAAGCACTGGGTTAAAACTGAGTTAGGTGAAGCAATGGGGAACCACTGATTATAACTCTGTTCTGTAGGCTGTATAGTTGTTGTTGTTGTTGTGTCTTTTGGCTTTTCCCAGTTAGGGGTCACCACAGCAGAACTCCGGTCTGCTAATGATTGGCAGTAGATTTTTACGTGCCGAGTTGCCGGCTCTGATGCACAACCTTCAACGAAGGTACACCCATTCTCGCATGTCTCCACACAGAAGACGCTCTAGCTGAGAATCGAACAGGACAATGTCTTACTGTGAGACGACAATGCTACCGCAGCACCACCACCACAGTATAAAGCATATTTAATTTGGCAGGTGCTGATGATACCAAGGGCAGAATTGCATACTCACTATTCACACCTAAAGCTAGTCACCTCTTCCACAATATTTGCTGGTACTCAGCATAGACTGACAGACCATAACCTTATCTCTGACTCACTAATTAGTGGTACTAGTGAGATTTTAAACCCCATTCCCTTACAAATGATTGATGGCATAGGTGCAGTTTTTAGATCCTGTACTTCTGCTGCATGTCATGTATTTGTGGTGTCCACAGTGCAGACTTAAACCCTGTACCCTTGACCTGTCATATTATGTAGCAGTTGATACAGAATATAATACTTTGTAACACTAAATGAGGCAAAGGATTAAGCCTGAATATAATTAATAAACAGTACCTGGAAGATGTAAAACTATGTCTGGCACAGGTTTTAACCATAATGTTTACCTGGGCACCTGCTGTTGCTTTTTCATTTTTATTTATTTTTTTTTATTATTATTTTCTTCTCTTAAACCATCAGCAGCCTTGTCACAAGGATTCTGTCTACTGAAGTGTCTGTTACTTGCCAATGTTTAACAAGCGAAGTGTTATACGCCTATTTCTTGTAAGTCAAAGCCAGTGTTAGTTTAGGATCTAAAAGCATTTTAGAATTTCTTAAAAATATATGTGATACCATCTCTCCTGTGTTGCAGAATATGTTCAAGACAACTCTGGAGGTGTGTCATGTGCTTTCCATCAGGAAGTGGGCAATTATAGAGAATCAAAAATATATGTTTTCTATAAACCAATAAGCATCTCTTACAGATAAATGTTTTACGAAATTCAGATCCTAGATGCCTGTTATTACAAGTTTACTAGAAAAAGGTCAGGTCAAAGCAACCTAATACATTTCTCTGCAAATATGTAGCTAATGCTCTAGACCTGGGCTTTCCAGCTTTTGACATTATATTTCATGAGGCATTCTGAAATACTTTGAAAATTTGAGCACTAACCCTTTTATTATGAATTTGATAGACTGCTCTTCAAATGGACAGATTCAGTCAATTCACATTAACGGTAATTATTTTGCTTATGATCAACATTGCAGATAACCTAGCAAGGGATTACACTTGGGGCCTTTCCTTTTTAATATGTTCATAATGACTGTCTTATTCAATGCAATAAGTCTGCAAATAACTGTAAGACCAGGTATATGGTCACAAGCTTGGAGAAGGCTTATATCTTACAGTTCAGCTCTTTCTAGACAAACTTTGAAAAATGACCCATGAAAGTGGTTTATAATTTAATTTTGTTTTTTATATGCCTTTATCATAAATTCCATTGCTATCATCTTTGTTGATTAATATTGACATCTCATGTCCAATTAACTGTTTACAACAAGCACTCTCAATAGTAAATGTTATTGATTTTATATGAAAAAAGCATGCTGCGATTTATATCGTCTAAGAAAGATGTTGTACTAATCCCCTTATATGAAACACTAATAAGGCATTTGGTAGAAGGCATTCAAACGTTTTACACAGAATAATACATTTTTGTAAACCGTGCATTACGATAATACATTACAGCACTGTAACTTCTCCATTTGTTGCAGACTTTTTCAGGTGGCTCTAACAAACACCTGTAATGTACTCAATAGTGCTGTTATTCAGGCATGCTATGACCTAAATGTTACAAATCATACTTGTGTATGACCAGAAACAGAAGGCAATTACATTTAGTAATTCAGATTTAAAGGTCAGTTACTTTAAAGCCATGATTGCCAGGTTCTTGGAATGCAGTATCTTATCTGATATATTCCACCTACTCCTGTTTAGAGTTCGTGCTCTTTAGACATGACTAGCAGGAGAGCCTGGGTTTGTTCTGTGTACCAAACAAAGCATTTAAATACAGTGTAAGCCAAGTCTCTGTTACTACAAATATATACTATAAATGTATGCATCTGCTTGCGTGAGTTGCAGGTGGGCCTCAAATTTAGGCATCTTTTTGTTAAAACTTTCTGGCAAGGCGAAGAGCCACCTTGATGTGCTCTGAGTTGGAATTTGCTGGTTGAGACTGTTGAGAAAACAGAATCTACCTAAAAAGGCATTATGGGGGCAGCAAAATGTACAATCCTTAATAAGAGAGTTAAAGGTCTGTCAGCCATCTTGTCCCATGCAGACACATACTGGATGCCCTGTATGGCACCAGGTATTAAGCCAATTATTGAAGACAATTTTCTTGACTTTGAATTTTAGCATCATACTAGGCAATATTAAGATACTAATTAAAAACAGTATTTTTCCTAACCTCTGCCAGGGTCAGTCATATACTTCTACATTTTTCCTTAGGTGGTGGTGCTAAGGTCATTCACGCCCTGATAGGTCACCACTAGACCATAGATGTACTTGTCGGGACAAAGCAATTAAAGATACCCCTCACAATGTCCTGGATCCTGGCTCCAGAAAGGCAGCTGTCTGTTCTTGTGAAGGCAGTTTCAATGTTCTATGCAATACAATCACCAGTTACCAAAAGATTCCCTAGAGTGGATGTTTCTCTTGTAGATGGTAAGCCCTAGTGATATGTACCCTTTTGACTCAGTAAGTTATGGGCAGTGGTTGTTTATGCATGTGTTGATGATTTAGAAGTGTGATCTGGTGGTAGACATTTCTTAGTTCTAATTCTAGGAGACTTGGGTAGTGACATCTTAAGCACCTCAGCATAAGTAAGAGTAGTGGTGGTGTTTTGTGCTTCAGTGGTGTGCTTGAGTTGCTTACTGAGGACAAAATGCTGTGACAGACAGGCTTCTATATTTTTCTTTTTAATTTTATTTTATTAATTTGTTAATTGAGTAATCCTATTGGACACAAATGTCTCTTTTCTGGTGCAACTTGGGAGCACTGTCTGGTCAAGTGACTTGTTCAGAGTCTCATAGTAGGCAAATGGAAGTGGAAAGAATTAAACCCTGTACCCCTGACTACAGGAAGTAGCTCATTAACAGCTCAGAGCCTGAATCTTCTGCACTAACCATCAGGCTATGTTTTTGATAAGCATGAAACAGTTAGTAGACTGTTTAAAAACATCAAGTATTACCAGACTGGCAACAGAGTACGTAAAAGCCAGATGCAATTCCACATTAGCCAAAACATGAGCATTTCTAGTGATGTATGAATGCAATACAGTTTTAATCAGCTGGAACAAGAATTAAAACACCTCGGTCTAGTAAGCTTTATTTGTCTTAAAAGAGCACAAGACAGCTCACATCAGCCAAAAATCATGCTGAGTAACTAATTTAAACTCACTAATGAGCAATGAAGCTAAAAGTACCAGTCAATTTCTCTGGAATGCAGCTCTCAACAAGGATGTCTGGAACTATTAATGCAGTATGGCATGTACCATAAATAAAACTGTGAATACAATATTAGTACAGTAGTAATTAGTATACATGCAGCATGCTATACATAGCAAATAGTAATACAAATACTACAGAATTAGCACAGTACTAATTATCATAAGTGCAGTGCAATATATAGTAAATAGTATACAACAATATATAACATTATGGCTGAGCAGTGGATGCATGTTTGCCAAGATTAAGTTAACAATGCAACAAGAAAACAGTGGCGGCACAGAGACCACAAGTTCTTGGGTTACATTCATAATGCCAAAAGGCAAAAATGCCAAACAGCAGTACATTGACCACAAAAGGTCAAAAATCAAAATACCTTTACTGAAAAGGTTAACCCAGACTGCCACAGTTTGCTGTGAGGGAAAGGTTAGTTAGCATTTTGTTTCTTTCTATTTCTTGTATTTTGTATTACTTTATTGCCTTTTTCTATTTTGTATACTGTGATTTGTTTTCTTTACACTGTGTTTTACTTGTATTCTGCTTTTAAATGCATACTACAACTTGAAAAGAGACCTCAGCTCTGTCTCTTGTGAGTCAGACAGAAAATTTTCCCGCTGTCCTACCCTGTTACTGTTGTGTTCTTAAACACCACTGTCTTTCTAGTTGCATGCCCCTTATGTTAATCTGACCATGTATCTCGTTTCCTCTCTGCTTTTACTGGCTGGTGTGAGTAACACAAAATTATCATTTTGTGAAATCACTCCGCTTCAACTATTTATCCGCGGTGGTGGTGCTGTGGTAGCGTTGTTACCTCACAGTAAGACGCTGACCGGTTTGACTCTCAGCTAGAATGTCTTCTGCGTGGAGACATGTGTGAATGGGCATACCTTCATTGAAGGTTGTGCATTAGGGCTGCCAACTCAGCACGTAAAAATCAACTGCCAATCATTAGCAGACCGGAGTTCCGCTGTGGCGACCCCTAACCGGGAAAAGCCGAAAGACCCAACAACTCAGCTTCAACTATTTAAATTTATTGGCCACCCTGCTATATCCCATAGTACCAGAATAAAAAGGTACCCACCCCCTTTCAATCTATCTTGCTCTTTTAAAAATAGTGGCTCTCTACTAAAACTTAACTTTTTAGACAATTTACTCACTTTCATAGCTAACTACTTAGTGCACACTGCAGTGTTTAGGATAAACCATTTTTGTATCTTACCTTTAAGTATCTATTGCAAAGCCACCAGTTATTGGAGAGCCCACATTCTGCCTCTCAGTAGTCATCTTGGGATTAGTGCTTCTGTTTTCTCCTGGTGAGAAAAGGAATACAGTGACATTATTTCCTGGAGACTGCTGATCATCAGAAAGATTAATAACTGCTTTATAGGTGACAGCTTGGAATCTGTGCTTATATTCTGATCCTGGTGAGAGTAAGAGCAGAGTGCATTGATTCCTGACTCTTTCTGGTTGGAGAGCGGGTGTCTGTGCTGAACGTACCTGATTGGTCTGGTTGCTATTAGAGGCATCTAGCATAAAAAGGTTACAAACCTACAGACCCTTGCATCATCTGGGACAAGACTGTGGATCACCAAACAGGCTGTGGCCTGCTTCTCTTCTTGGGACTGGTGCTAACATTTTGCTTCTGATGAGAGATGAAGCAAATGAGTATTGTATCACAACAGAGTGAAGCTGTGGTCAGACGAGCATTAGTAGCAGCCAGGCAGTAGCCATTCATGTGACTGCCCTCTTTTCATCATTCTTGACAAGCTAATTCTTTGTATTAAGTAAGTACTGCTTGATTTCTTTCTATCTTCAGTATCTCTGCCTAAATAATTCATCCTTAAATTTTCAGGGTCTATGTATTAGTTTCCCCTCAAGTGTTTGGCAGTGCTGTGTACAGACTCAGACATCTTGAGTGACATTTTTCCTGTAAAAGCACAATTGAAATTTCTCCAATATCTAGTTGCACACAGGACAACTAGTTTGCAATGACAAACACTGTCCACATAGTTGCAAACTGCATACTTCGGACAGTGATTGAAATTCTCACTCCAACAATCTAATCAATAAAAAAGGGTCTGTTGCCATGGATATGAACTTCCCCACTGTCTCTGTTACCAGCTTGGTGGATATGGGCATCCTGAGGCAATGTAGAAATTAACTCATGTTTACTGACGACCAGTTAATTTTCAAACAAACTGATACGGTATGTGAGAGATGTATTTACACAACATCACTGGAGGCAAAGCTCTCACATAAAAGTACTCCTAATGTCAATAAGGTTGTCAGTACTACACATGCTGCACCCATCATGCACAATTCAAAGCAGACATATAGACCCACATATACTGAAGCACTTACATGTAACCTTCCTAAACCACAAAGACCTCCTAGACAAAGTACACATAAGAAATACCCTCAGCTGCCCCTAACACACTCTTTCGAAACAACACCCACATCATCACATAGAGCTACATCTCATGGAGCCTCTGCATCTAAGCTCATACAGCAAGTCACCACACAATCCAACATTCTAGTCGTTGGAGACTCCATTGTGAGACACACTGATGTCCCTCTCACCAGGCTGAGTAAGGAAAAATTTATGGTCAGTTGCTTATCAGGGGCTAGGATCTGCCACATTACGCATGCACTCGGATCATTGGATCACAATTACCAATATGACTCAGTCATAGTCCATGTGGGAGTAAATGACCTGAGAAGTATGTCCCTAGACTATATGAAGAGAGACATCATAGAGCTTTCAGAATATGTGTCTCAGGCTGGTATGAGCCTAGCATTGAGCAGCATTTTACCTTCTCCAAGGATGATGTCACAATACGAACAAAAGATGATTGACTTTAATAATTTGCTTAGTTTGTGGTGTCATTCTAATGGGGTGCAATATTTGTCAGCATGGAAGGAGATGGTCAACAGACCACAGTGCTTTGCCAGGGATGGTCTGCACCTCTCCCCTCTAGCCTTTTGAATATTAGCTAAAACATTGTCTTATCCTATAGTGCCTTTTTTAGGCAATGCCAAACTGAAAGTACTTCCGACATAGCAAATCAAAACCAAGAAAATATACAGGTATTACTGCTCAATGCTAGGAGCCTAAACAAAAGACTTCACTCCCTGGAAGTTCTCTTTACCCTAGAGAATGCTGATGTCTGTGAGGTCTCAGAGACATTTTTTAAAGCCGCAGACAGCACACCAACAGTGCAGGGTTATAATGCCTTCCACACATTTAGACCAACTACTTCACAGGCAGGGACTAAAGGTGGAGGTGTCTCTGTTTACATCAAAAATAAATATACTTCAAGGCTGGTCAAACAGGACAATGCACTTGAGCTGCTCCATGTTCAAATCACCATAGGTAAAATCCAATACCACTTCCTTAAAACCTATAGGTCCCTCTCTATGACCAAGGAAACCATACCATGTATTTAAACTTATTGGGAACACTAATCATCCAAAACAATATGATATTCATGGGTGACTTTAATTACCGCACTATTAACTGGGAATCCTATATGACATCAAATGTACATGCACAGACATTCCTGGATTTTGTAAACACAAACTCCCTGGACCAGATAGTCAATACACCAACCAGGGTTAGAACCATACTGGATCTGGTCCTCACTACTATGGGAGAGTGCTGCACACCCCCTACTGTAATGCCTTACCTGGTAAAGTCAGACCACAAAATGGTCTGCTTTGAAGTAAAAATAAAACCTGGACCCCCAGCTAAACCGGGAATATTCAGGAACTATTCTAAGACTAACCTCCTGCTATTAAGTGAGAACCTGGCAAAATTTCAAGCCCCTATAAACCCTGAGAACACTTCTGCATATGCAGAACTATTCACACAAACCCTGTACAAGCATGTTAATAGCTGCATAGAGGCAGCTGTACCCACCAGGAAGAAATCACGACAAACTCAAAAAACAAGCCACCCTGGTGGAATCACAAAAATCAGTCGGCTGTATAATAGGAGGAAGAAAATCATGGCAAAAATTAGGAGGTGCAGCACCCAGCAGGAAAAAATAACTCTCATTAAACTAAACAAACAACTCAGAGGACAAATAAAGTCTATCAAAGCCAAATTGTAGGTAAGTCTGGCCTCTTAGGCCAAGGACAACCACAAAGCATTCTTTAGCTATGTCCACAACCTCAAAGTCAATGCACAATTGTGTGCAGAGCTCATTGTAAATGGACCCACCTATACTGAGACAGAAAATATAGCAAACCTCCTGGCTGATAAATTCAGCTCTAACTTTACTCCTCTCTCCCCCTCAACCTTCCCTCAAGAAATATCATCAAATATAACTCCCACTACTATCACTAGGGAACAGGTCCTTAATGCTCTCTCTAAGACCAAGAACACTGGAAAAGAAACAATGAGCTGTTTGGGTCAAACTTGAAGCACAGAAGAGAAAACACCTCCCCAAACAGTTCCTTCCACACAGCAACTGATGTCAATGTAAAATATAGCTTCAGCAAAATAAATCCACCGGATAGTAAAAAGAACAAATTTAATGTTGAACAATAATCCTGGTTTAGCGCTTTCACTCGCAAACACAGCGAGCTTCCTCAGAACAAATTAAATTAATCATTTACAAACACCAAGAACACTGGATCAATGGGCCCAGACAATATCCCAGGATGCCTTCTAAATAGCATGAAACATGACTTATCGGGGCCTCTGGAATTACTGTTTAACTGTAGTCTCCAAACAGGCTTCATGCCTCATGAATGGAGAAAGGCAACAGTCATCCCTCTGCACAAAGGTGGGCCATTTACCGACCCTGGAGACTACAGACCCATAAGTCTCACTAGTCTTATATGTAAAACCATGGAAAGAATTATCATGAAGATGATCAATGGAGAGATAGTAAACCTCTAGACACTGGACCCAACCCAGTTTGGTTTCGTAAAGGGCAGATCATGCCTACTCAACCTGGTGGACTTCTTCGAGAAGGTCACCAAAGCAATGGATGAGGGAAAAATTGTTCATACTGCCTACCTTGATCTGGCCAAGGCATTTGACACAATACCCCACTCGAGTATTGTTGACAAACTCAAGAGGTAAGGTACAAACCCGTATGCCACCCAGTGGATAGCCAACTGGCTCACAGACAGAAGCCAGGTAGTTAGAAATGGGGAGTCTACCTCTACAAAGAGGATAATCACAAGTGGAATCCCACAGGGATCAGTTCTTTGACCGCTTCTTTTGGGCATTCACTTCTCAGAAGTCTAGACCAATGTCAGTGGTCTCTGGCTGACTAAATTTGCAGATGATTGAAAATTAGGAGCTGACATTGAATCTCACACTGACACAAATGTTCTCCAGGAGGGGCTGATACAGACAAACAACTGGAGTCAGAGCCATGGACTAAAACTAAATGCCAAGAAATGCATAATAGTATCCTTTGGGAAGTCATCCATCCCCGGTAACTATCATACTGACAACACACCTTTTAGAGTTGACCCAGTAGTCAGGGACTTAGGGACAGACATAGATAGTAATCTAGCCTTTGATCATCACATGTCTGCAGTGGTGAGGAAATCATTTTATATTGTTCAACTTATAAACAAAGGTATGGCATGTAAGTCCAAGGAAGTCATTGTTCCACTGTATTTGGCATTCATCAGACCTATCATTGAGTACAATGCCCCCTTTGGCATGTACTTAACCAGGCATATCCAATAACTGGAACGTCCACAGAGGTTCCTCACTAAAAGAATACAGGGCATAAGTAATATGTCCTGTGCAGACCGCCTCACGGCCCTATTCCTATATTCTGTCTCCTACAGGCTTTTGAGGGCAGATCTATGCCTGGCATACAGAGTATTGTCAGACCCCATTCTGATGGACCTCCTGCATATCCACAAAACAACAGTACCAGAATTACCCATTTTAAAGACTTAAACCTTGCCTGTGATATAAATAAAACCTGCTGGAGAGATAGGTATGTATGCTAGAGACTACCCCATCTATGGAACAGGCTCCCCATCCATGTGAAGCAGACCTCCTCCCTAATCCAATTCAAGTGCAACTTGGAAAATTGGATAGGAAACTGGAAATTCATCCCTGGTTTGGCACCTATGTCTCTGATGCAAACAGGTAACCTGTAAATGGTTCATCTCCCAGGCCCATGCTTACACTTATGAAGGGTATCAGAACTCATTAGAGATTTGGGATGCATGGCTAGACTTAAAAAGGCCCTTGTGGTCATTAGCTTAGTAAACACCTATGAACCGATGAGATCATGGTACAGTGGGGACTGTCTTTTTCCCCACTGTAGCATAATCTTAGATGTGGTATATATAATTAGCAGGGGGCATGTGGCTTGAGACCCCCATCCCTCCATAGAACCTGTGCAGAAGTTTTCGGAATTGTGATTTTGACCTTTTGTAGTCGATGTAATGCCATTTGGTGTTTTGGCTGTTCAGCATTATGAATGTATTCCAATTTCTTAAATAGTGCAGCAGAAGAAAAAATCAGAGGGGAAAAATGCAGAACAACATGTAGTGATGGGAGATTGATGATAACAGTTATCCACACAGAATCGTAAGGAGGGATAATATTACTTGAATAGTGCTGTAAGGCTGGAGAGTATTAGTTAAACAGTGGTGCAGTAAGGAGAAATAAAGTGCAGCAGGTTTGGATAGGAAAAAAACAGTAAACCGGTTTCAGTCATTTAGAAGGGAATTTCAGAAAGGCGTGTTGAAAGTTTTTTTTTTTAATTTGCAGTGAATAAGAAATACAGTTTGTCTTTTGGAAATTTTTGCATTTTTAAATTAAAGGAAATATCAGTTTGGGCTTAAGGTTTGTTTTATATGGGACATGGTGTTTTTTTTTTATCTATCTATCTATCTATCTATCTATCTATCTATCTATCTATCTATCTATCTATCTATCTATCTGTCTGTGCATATGTGTGTGTGTGTGTGTGTGTGTGTGTGTGTGTGTGTGTGTGTGTGTGTGTGTGTGTGTGTGTGTGTGTGTGTGTGTGTGTGTGTGTGTGTGTGTGTGTGTGTGTGTGTGTGTGTGTGTGTGTGTAAGAAGTATGTTGTTTACACTGTAGTGAATGAGAAATATGGTCTGTTTTTCAGTCTTTCTGTAGCTATAGCTACAGATACAGTGTATGTGTGTGTGTGTGTGTGTGTGTGTGTGTGTGTGTGTGTGTGTGTGTGTGTGTGTGTGTGTGTGCATGTTGAGGGGTCAGGGGAAATATCCGAGTTCGGAAGAGTAGCATGATTCAGTACACTGAATGCATGAGAAGATGACAATTCAAAGATGGTGGGCAGATGACTCGAGGATAATATTGAGAAGTGGCAACATGCAGCAACCTTTCTGAAGAGCTTATATGTTCGACATTGCTAATGGAACTGAAGAATTCAAGAAGCCATGGAAAATAAGATGCATTTCACTGGATGCAGGAATGAGTGCACATGTAAAATAAACTTTGATTTATATTATTTTATTTGCTTTCTTTTTGGGAACATTTATATGCACCTCAAGGATCAGTGCATTTATTCTCCCCACTGTAAGCTTATGTATGACAACATTTACAATGCACCCATTAGGCGCTGTTTATTTCTATTAATCAGTGCACAATGTGCTACAGATCTGGTTTAAGAAAGAGAATGATATAATTTCAGTTCCGTCAATAGTCACACCACTGCACTTCACAAGGTCATATCTTTCAAACATACAAAAAAAACAGTTGAGCATGTGTGACAAACTGATATTAACCACTCCACATTGTCAACATACTATTGATAGTAACCATTCCACATTGTCAACATACTTTTTGTCCTGACCTTGACCCATTTCCAATCTAACTCCTAACCATTGCTAATTTTTATACAGCATCACTTAGAACTCGCTTCATTACTGCATTCAAGCACTCACTACCCCAGATCATTGTCACAGTATGCCTGCTATATTATGACTGCATAGTTTGATAGCCTCCACATTTTCAGAGATGTCTTCTCCATTTCAGCCTTCAAATATTCCTTGACTTGCCCCTAATTTTCCATTTGTCATGTTATATTTAGCATAAGGCCTCCAGCCCTTCTTTACTTTATGCCATAGTTGATTTCCCATCTGCTTTCGATTCTACTAGCCTTTATTCTCCTATTGAACCAGCACTTACAGTTTGCAGAATATTGAGCCAATTTGCTCCCCCCTGACCCCCCCATAGTTGTGGGTAATTATATATACACACACACACACACACACACACACACACACACACACACACACACACACACACACACACAAACCAGCCTGATTTGCTCTACATTTTATTTTCTACCTGACTTGATGAGCTATTCGTCTTCATTGGTCCTATCGTTCCACTTTTTTTCTGTTAATACCACATATGCTACAGCTCAAACTTTTCATTAGCTTTATCACTAGCAGGTCATGTGACTTTTGTGGATCTGTTATTGTTCATTACATTAGAGAAACTCAATAAAACTTAGACCCCCCCCCTCCTCAAAGTTTTTTTTTTTTTTTTTTTTTGAGTTATGCTATTATAAAATGGATTACATCACTGGCCTAACATAAAGTGAACCCATCCTGTGGTACATAATACAGTGAAATGAAGCACACCCTAAATCCAGATAAAACAGTGTTCTTTCTTGGAGAGAGTGTCCCCTTACAACCATATGTGACAGCATCACCCCAAATATCATTATTATTTACCTATGGGGTCATAGGACTATGGAGAAAGAGTAGGCATATGACCAAACTTCCTGTAAGCCCTGTCACTGGAGCATGCTCTAGAGGTGCAGTTGCACTACATATGGCAAAGTCTTCCAAGCATGATAAAGCTGTAAGTCAGAAATTACAAATGGTGTATAAGTTAATGTATGTACATTTGATAGGGTTGACTGTCTTAAAACAGCATTCCGTCAGCTTACATGTCACTACGGGCCATTAAACAAATGAGAATATATTTTCATATTGGTGCAGGCCAGATGAAATTAGATTCATGTATAAACCACGAGAGAAGCTATTGTCCCAAATGTAATGCTGCTATGAATACTGTGAGTAATATTCTGCCTGACCATCAGAGATGTCAGCAATCTTAGCATAGCCTTAACATGGCATGATTTTCATAATGAGATCAGGAATTTAATAGAGTTTCCATTTAGTATATTAACTTTAAGGGGAGTAATATCATCTTTAACTTTTTAAAAATATTCTTACCTTTTTAGCCCAAATAGGATTCTTGTACTAAGGTCCCTACTTGTCTGTTATTTCAGCATCTTAACCAGATCTGGAAAGATATCTGGATTAATGGTTCCACGGTAAGGTATAATAAGGAGAAATCATCCTGTATCCTTTGTATGTTAAACTGGCACATCACCTCAAAGATGTACCCAAGGATGACCTTAGATTTCAGGAAAGCTTGATTCCTTTTAACTTGAAATTGTCTCATCTTAATAGAGTTGTAGGCAGGGAGAATTCAAACCTGTTCCATTCCAATTTGAAATCCCCAAGCACTCTTGCATGTCAGGACCTCAATACACCTTTGCCACCACTTTTGGTTTATATAGTCACCGAATACACTTGAAAATTACTTTCCACCAATGTTCAATAGACATGGGAAGCCCAATATTTGGTGTCCAAAAGAGATAAAACTATTAGAGAAATTATAATGTCTTAACCCCAAGAATCCTGTGTTCCAGGTAGAATTAATACCCTACACTTTTCCACATACTTAAAAGTTACTTGAGCTGTTTACTTAAATTTTATTTTAGCCATTTTCTGATATCAGTAAAGCATGCTGACCTTTAGATAGCTAAAAGGGATTATGCCCCATTTGAATTTAAATAATCATTCTACCTGTGCTGAGGAGGGAAAGTGAGTAGTATACACACTATCCCACAGAAACCCTACTAATATGCTCCAAGACATCAGCACTGGATTAAGAGTGGGGTAGAAAAGCACATGAGAATGACATGAAGAAAGAAGAGAAGAAACAAAATAAAAACAACATAAAACACAAATGTTTACAACTCTCGACTAGGGTTCATCACAGGGCCTTCCTCTTGCATATTTTATTTTATTTTACTTATTTATTTTGCTTTTATATTTTATTTTGCTTTTTTTGCTTTTGTCTACTGGGTTTGTCTGACTGGATTTAGTCAAAAACATATTTTCAGCATAGCTCATGGAAAAAAGCTCCAACATATTACAAACACTTTTAAAAAGGCATTCAGTAATATACAAGAAAAGACAATATACACCAATAAATAGACATACATTTGCTAATTAGATTACAGTCATATGAAATAAAGGCAGCTATTACAATAGATGTTGAACATTGAGCATTTGAAGAGATGTATTAGTGGATTTATTGAATAGATAATAGATTGTGTGATTATTACTTAGTAATATAAAAAGAAATGGAGGTGATAGAAGAATGTAAGTAGGGCAGAAAAGCTAATCGTGTGCTTAAGAGGTGGGGAATTAAGCAGGTTTATACAGGGGGAGCAGTGTAAAACTGTTCAGGTATTGGTGAAGAATGGCTGAAGGGCATAGGATTCTGAATGAAGACAAATGGTTTGATGATATGACAAGCTGAAGATAACAATGGCATTTGTCCTGAAGATATACATGACCACATCCATTGATTTAATAGGTGAAGTTTTAGTTGTGTTTTAAATGAGTTTGCAATGGATTTCAATAGTAGTAGTGGGATAGGATGTGGTTCCGTAGTTTAGCTGCACTATTTAAATATAGAAAGTCACATGCAGTATTAGCTGATTTGGTTGTAATGATTAGTGATTTTTCTCTAGAGTGTAAAATTCTATGAGGGGAGTTGTGTTGTATTAAGTTATTAAGGGGTGGGCAATTTTCTAGCTTATAAAGAAGCCTGTGTACTGTAATTAGCTGAAAAACAGCTAGGTGATGTGTTAATTCTAACCAGTTTAATTCTCTGATGACTAGGCAGCTGTGTGTTCTGCTGTTACAGTTTACTCTAATTTGGCTATTTTATTATAACATTGTTCATGTTTGGACAGCAGTGTGACATGAATGTTAGAGAAGTTTGGAGCAGCATAGGGGAAAGAGACAAATTATTTTAACCATGTGTGATACATGATAGTCGAATTTCAGCAGGTTATCTCTGATGACACACATTAATTTTTGTGTCATCATATATATGGTTGTTGGCAGATAGTGTTGTTTTAGTAGGAAATATTTTTATTCAGTGTATGTCCTTTTCACATTTCTAATACAACTAACACACTAAAATTATCAAATTTTTTCTGGTACATCACATCCTGAATGCCTGTTAATGGTGCAATAAAAAAAAAAATAACAGTGCATATTCTCCCATAAATGATATTCTAATATGTTGCTATTTGTAAAAGATCTCACAGCACTTATCAAAAATAGAGGGTGAATTTCCCCCTATACCTTGGCCATATTCCCTCTAGTCAGTATGAATACTGCCATTCAGTAGTTACCCAACAGCATGGTCACTGCATGCTCTTTTACCACCTGTCATGGTTCTGGAAATTTCAGCATGCCAGTTCTGTTTGTTAAAAATAGAAATTAGGCACGTCCAAACTATTAGGATCCATGACACTGTTAACAGAAGCACAAGTGTAAATACTGTACATAATAAAGATACCCTGTTCGTTTTGGTAAGTGCCATGAAAAAGAGCAGTAATTTATTCTTTTTTTAGGGTTTAATTGTAGGTAAACCTACCATTAGATGAGTAGATCACTACTTTAGGGTATCTACTGGCATAGTCTGCCACCACCACCAGAATATACATCCTACCTGTGAAGCATTAGATACTAGGAGACTACAATATCCACAGAGACACTCTAAAATGGTTTCACAATAATAGGCAAAGGCATCAAAGCAGCTTTAGCTTCATCTCCTGTCTTACCTGTCCTCAAGCACTGCTCACATATCCTGCTGTACCCTTTCACATCCTTTGCAATACATGGCCAATAGAAATTCTGCATAAGCCTTCTATATGTATGTTCTATGCTCATATGACATGACAACAGAATACTGTGAGCTATGACCAGAAAGACCTGTTGGTAAGCCCTCGATACTAAAGTCACTGTATCACTTTTCCCTCCAGTCCTCCTTTAGGATTGCATTCTCTGTACAAAAACCCTTTGACTCAGTATATGAACTCCCCGCCCCCCTTTGACTCAGTATAGGAACTCCCCCGCCCCCCCCTTTGTCTCAGTATAGGAACTCCCTCTGCCCCCCTTTGTCTCAGTATAGGAGCTACCTCTGCTGTTAAGCATTAGAAAACTCCTTGGCTACCTCCTTCATGTTCTGTAAAGTAAGGTCTGAGGGCTGAGTCAGACTGTACTCTTTTCTCTGACTCTCCCCATCTCCCTCTCCAAAAGAATTCTGGCATCTTGTGACAGTTCTGACTTAATGAAAGGCTTGCTGCTACTACCCAAGGTTCTCCCTGACATGACCTCTTCCAAGAGAAGCCCCGTACCTTACAAAAGTGTGACTCAGATTCTGGCTTGCTGTCACTAGCTATCCCCACTCCTGGAATGGCCACATTACAAGCCTTGCTTGGAGGTGCTGGCAATGGCTGAGTATCCCCATGTGTCTGCCTCCATGCATGGCTTTGTATAACCATATGTACAAAAGGGACCATATTGTTAGAATCATTATATATTAAAATATCTGCTAAGATTTCATCAGATACTGCCACCTGCGTGTTCTGTTGGTGTCCTTCCCAGGTAAGTGCAGCAACCATAAGGATGGAGCAGAGGGGGATTTTAGGGTTTGGGAGCTGGTGGAGGATTTTTGGTTTCAAAAGTGAGAAGCGAGTTAGGGAGTGGGAGTAGAGTTTTGGGTTATGGGATTGACAGGGGAGTTTTAGGTTTAGAGAGAATGAAGAGACTTTAGGGTCAGGGAGCAATCAAGGAATTTAGGTTTACTAAGGAAAGTTGGAGTCTTACGTTTATGGAGTGAATGGCTTAGGGATCAGGAACTGAGAGGGAGTTTTAGGGTTTGAGTTAGGGTTCTGGTAAGGCTATGCAGTTTAAAAGGGTTGGTGTTGTGAGGGTGAAAGAGTTAAGTAGCATTGAGCTAATAGGAGTTAGAGCACTTGGCTTTTCAAGCAAGTGGTAATGAGCAAGTGAGTCACTATCTAATAGCACTAAGCTCTTGTAGTGCATCTATATCTATATCTATATCTATATCTATCTATATCTATATCTATATATACACACACACACACACACACACACACACACACACACACACACACACACACACACACACACATCCACACACACACAAGTACATTTAATTTCATCAAAAATGCATTTTTCAAAAAAAAAAAACATTGACACAATTCATTGAAAACAATTTTTCACAAACACATCACTGTATATGTCTGGTCAACAACCTTTGGTCAACATAAACAGATGGTCATCAAATTCTGGGTAGGAGAATTTGCCCTTTTCACTGGGATTGTGTAATCTCGAAGTTAGTATATATAATTAGTGAGGGGAGCAAATGTGGGCTCCCCTCTCTGCAATAACATTTGAAGCATGCAAAGTCACCTGTCAATGTTGAGTCAGTTTTAATGCACTGACATTTCAGATGTCTGCATTTCATGCATTTCATCCATTTGATGTAGAATATATATATATATATATATATATATATATATATATATATATATATATATATATATATATATATATATATATATATATATATATATATATATATATGGTTCCCCTTCACAATATCAAATGACTGGAAGCTTGAAATGCATAAACTCGAGACGAAAATCTCGAACTTCCATTCACTCGAAATTGTGAATGGGAAGTTTAGGGTTAGAGAAAAAAGGGTTCATTTACCTTTCTGCAGGGGGCCAGGTCCCCCTGCACCCTTGTAGGTTAAATCCACATGCTACGTGACCGCAGTATAGTGGAGGACTGGAAAGTGTTCCGTTTTGCTCTTACGCATATAGCGAGGAACGGGAGATTTCCCTTTCCTTTGCTGTAGTATGATCTTGGAGTAGGAATATTTAAGTAGGGGGTGTGGGGGGGTGCAGCCTGAAAAAACATTAGAAAGGTGTACATTTTTTTTTTATGTCCCCTTCATATTTTCGAGTTTCTTTAAACTCGATATTCTGGCTTTGGACTTATGAGTTTCGAGTTTAGGGAAATTCGATTATATGAAGGGGAACCATATATATATCTATATATATATATATATATATATATATATATATATATATATATATATATATGTGTGTGTGTGTGTGTGCAAAAGCAATCAATACTAGAATGTAGACAGTGCAAACAATTTCAAAAAAGAAATGCAAAGGGAAATGTAAAGCAATCACAAAAGGAAAACAAAGTGTCCTTTTTTGACTGGTAATACAATAACAAAAAAGTCAATTACATGCATTTTACATTGGGACATAGTCCCCACAACCATTAATTTAGTTATACTAACTCCACATCATCATCATCCTCATCCTCATCATCAATCCCGGTTTTCCCCATTTTTTTCTACATGGGGTCGGGGTGTCATGTTAACTGTTGCCATCTCTCTCAATTCAAAGCCACACTCCTGCCTTCTTCAACACTCATGCTTAACTGTCACAAATCTTCTCTTACAAAATCCTTCCTCCTCTTTGCTGGATACCCTCATTTCCTCTTACCTTCTTCCTGCCTCTCCCAAACCTTCTTCACCAGATTGTCTTCTGTTTTTCTACATATGTGCACCAACCACTGTAATCTGTTTTCTTTGATCTTTTCAGTAATTGGAGCTACTTTGGCGCCTGCTCTTATGTCCTCATTTCTTCACCTGTTCTACAGTGTCCATCCTACCACCCATCTCAGGCACTTCATTCCCTTTAGCTCCAGCTTCCTCATCTGCTCTGTCTTTATTTACTGCCCAGGTTTCAGTACCATACAGTTGTACTGGTTGTACCACTTTTTTGTACACCTTACGTTTCATCTTTTGTCATTCTTCCGCCATACACTACTCCTGATAATCTGTGCCAGTTAGCTGCAGCCCCTCTGATTCTAGCTTTGACCTCTTCATTCAGACCTCCCTTCTCCTCAACCACCCCTCCAAGATAGCTGAAGCCGTTAAGCTTTTCCACAATTTCCCCTTCTATCTCAGTTCTCAGCTTCTTCTGATTGCCCCAATTTGCTACCATCTTATCTGTACTTAGTTTCATACCATGTCCCTTCAATTTTGCATTCCATTCCCCTATCCTTTGTTGGATGAATGTTCACTGCAATCAGCTGGTGATGATTTGTAAAGAAAGAGAAATACATTTCCCCCTCTTAACCTTGTTAAATCAGCACTTTTGAGGTTATATTAACCCCACAGTCATACTTCTTCAAAGGAAACACCATTAAGTCTGGCATAGTGGCTTCTATGTGACTGACTAGATCCTGCACTCAATAACAAATTTGTATGATAGCTTGTAAAAGAGAAAATAGCTGTTGACAAACTGTGTATTTAACAGACTGCCGAGAAATTATATATACAGCAATGTTTCCAGAGCTTGACCTACTGTAACCAGTAAAGTTCTCAATGAAAGACAATTCTTTAGGGGTATGAAAAATACGAGCTTAATACAAGTTTCACTGAATGCATTCTCGGCCTACTGCTTGTCTAGATCATAATGTGCTTCTGAACTGGAAATCTTTTAGCAAACAAAATGGTCGTCAGCACTGTAGTATCACTTACTCTGTATCTCAGACACACCTACCACATTTATATACTTAACAAAGTCATCATTCTCATCCTAAAATGAAATTAACAATATCATTAGACAAAATAATGCATTGCATTTTTGTTACAGGATTCTGGTCACAGTCCCTTTGTATATGTACAAGCAAAGTAGGAATACTACAATAGCTATCCTATTCCTGGCTGATGTTTTCTATACTTTTACCAAAAAGCCTTTCTCATTATGACATTTTTAATAGTCACATTTATTTATTTGTACCCTAAGAGTGTGACCTACACAGAAGTTATAGACTGCTTTGGTCTGTATTGAAACCCAGTCCAGGGAATCTGGTGTAAGTTTAGTCCAGAAATATTGTATGTAAACAGTTCTGTTGTTAATAATAACAAAGATGATGAAGAAGAGCACTACTGCATTCTTAATGTTGAGTTTACTTTATAAAGATGAATATATGTGTTTGTGTGTGTGTGTGTGTGTGTGTGTGTGTGTGTGTGTGTGTGTCCCATTTGAAAAATCGACTTTTCATCAGACTTCATATGGTGGCTTCCCAAAACATCGAAGCAGTTGTATGAAGAACACAGTACTATGAGGATTGGGAAATGTACACTTTCCCCGCTGTAGTGCAGTCTTGGAGTTGGTATACATCTATATCTATCTATCTATATCTAACTATATATAGACAGACACATGCACACACACACACACACACACACACACACACACACACACACACACACACACACACACGCACATGCACACACACACACACACACACACACACACATATATATATATATATATATATATATATATATATATATATACACACATACATATCAGGGGGGTGGGGGTGCAAAGTGGCTTGCCCATCTGGGGAAAAACAGAGTTTTCTTAATTTTGTAGCTTTCAAATCACCTGACATTTGATCATAAAGTCTTCACCATATGCATTTCAATGTTCAGTAATTTCATTAGATCCGTGTGTGTGTGTGTGTGTGTGTGTGTGTGTGTGTGTGTGTGTGTGTGTGTGTGTGTGTGTGTGTGTGTGTATACAGACATAAACACAAACAGACATGTATATATGGTCTTGACCATATGCAGATCAATGTTCCATAATTTCAATTAGGTCCATGTCTGTGTGTGTGCATATATATATATATATATCTATCTATATCTATATATATATATATATATATATATATATATATATATATATTTACACACACACACACACACACACACACACACACACACACACACACTCACACACATCTTTCTCAACCTCTTAGCACAAGAAGTCTGGACAAAGCCTAAAATATTGGAGGGGCAAAGGTCCAAAAATAAGGACAGATTGTAAATACTGCTGTTATAAATCTCAAACATTGCTAGAATAACATGACTTATGCTAGAATGCATGATCAGAAGGATATGTATGAAGTCTGAAACTCAAATGTGTGCCATTATTTAGTGACTTCAATCTTCAGTGATTTGGCAGAAAAAACACAAAATGTATGTGAAACAGGCCAAAAATATGAGGCAAAAATCTGGACATTCTGCAAAAACTGGACAGTTGAAAGCTATACAAACACACACACACACACACACACACACACACACACACACACACACACACACACACACACACCTCTTAATGGTGACTGCTCACTGCAATCAGCTAGTGATGATTTGTAATATTAAAGACAAATACATTTTCCCCTCTTAACAGATACCACTTAATCACCATTTTCAAGTTGCATGATTTGATTTTATCAGTTGAGTTAGTTATCAGTCACTTAACAACTATGCTATGTGTTAGATATCCAAAGCCATACAAACATCTGTGCTCACCATGACAGATGTTATCAGCTGATAAGTGCAAATAAGAAAATTAGTAAAAAAGAGCTATTCAACTTTATTGCATTTGCAGTCTGCACTGAGAGGTAACAGGTATCAAACTCAGGCCACTGCTATCACCCAGAACGCAGGAAGGAAACCTGTCCTTGAGATTATTTCCTAGGTGTAGTAAGTCAGAAGCACAACTCTGAAGTTAGTGACCAATCCAATAGTAAAAGCATACCACAATGCCCACATGCATATTTCATGTAACTTCTGGACTGCTGTTTTTCTCAGAATAAAAATTATATGAAACAAGGCTCATCAGTGGTTGTAGTGGAACCTTGATTTATCTAGTTTATTTAAATTCTACAACTGGTGATTTATTTCTTCCAAAGATGTATTCTCTACAGTAAATTTCCATTTGAAGTGTTTTTATTCAATTACATTTTATGAATACCTGTCTGCTTTCACTGTCAGATGTGTTCTAAATGGTTGTGCAACTGCTTTTTACAGAACGTTGTCTTTTCCTTTGATAAAAGCTTTTAGTGTGCACTTACATACATTACCATGCATATTCTAATGTGATTTGCTTTTTATAACTGTATATGCTCATTTAAATTATTAAAACATAATCAGTCAAAAGTCCAAACTGCACAGTAAACACCTTGCAGCTTAATCAGCACATTTATCTTGTATATTTTTTTCTCTTTTCTGTGAATTTAATATGGTGCAAAACCACATACACACACAGTATAAACATGTCATATATGTCTAACATAATTGTTAAGATATGACTGTAATTTAAACACTTAGACTAGTACTCACCAACAATTCAAAATGAACTATAAACATCACACACTAAGGATTGCTTTATACATATGCTTTAATTTAATGAAGTAATAAATGCCATATCGCCATTCTCAAACACTGCCAAACTTGAATTCTTGAACTTCTAAAACTGAATTTGCCTTTCTCATTTGCAGTAATTTCAGTGCCCTGCCTATGTTGCGACCACATATACAACTCACTACTTCTACCACCCTGTATACTCTGATATAAAACGTAGTACTCTTTAATGTGATCATGGAAATATTAGCTTCACCCCAAATATTGGAGCATGTTTGAATCTGCAACCACTTAAATGCTTTGCCATGTCAACTGATGCAAAGTAATCAAATGTCACAGTTTATAAAGTGATTTTGTAACATAACAGGGCTCTTTCACTTATATCTAAACAAAACATAGATCTGTCACTTATATCAAAACAAACTACACTATTAAAGAATAGTATTGAAAGAGCAGTTACAGAGGAGGGACAAAGTGTGCAGATGGCTCAGGCATAAGCCATTAGGGGACATAATCGCTCTGCCATTTAATCCTTGCAAGCAGTCTTCTTCTTCTTTCGGCTTTTCCCGGTTAGGGGTCGCCACAGCGGATCATCTGTTCGCTCATGATTGGCAGTGGAGTTTTACAGTGTCTGCCATAATTTACCAGACACATTTGCTGTCATGGCTGCTTTAATGACAGCTAGTTATTACTTCAGGGCAAGTATACATGCTCAGCAGCATATCTAACTTGTCAATGTGCCATTGCTTCTTGACATTCAAGCATACAAGCAGTGTGCAGACATATGTCTGTGTATGTGACGAGTAGAACAGAACTATCATGGTATATAGATATATAATGGCTCTTTGACTAGGAAATAAATGATGATCTTGTTGGTCCCCCACTCTGGAGGGCTACTTAATTTCTTTCTTTTTATTTTAGTAAAGGAGGGCATCAGATGGGGATTTTACTGATGGCTGTGTCTCTAAAACAGCTTTTGGAGTTGATGACTTCCCCACAGTTGTGCAGCCGTGGTTATTATATATATATATATATATATATATATATATATATATATATATATATAGCAAAAACAAAACAAACTAAGGTCCCAGCCACTAGCCACTAAAGTTTGGCACATGAACATATGTAGAAACCACAAAAAAACAAAGTACCAGATCTAAAGAAGGGTTTCTACTCGAAAGCGCTTGTCTTATGTCTTTTGTATCGCATTATTTTATTAAAGTGCCTTGTTTATGCTTAGTGCTGTGGTGAGCTTGGTACCTTGTTTTTTGCGGTATATATATATATATATATATATATATATATATATATATATATATATATATATATGTATTGGGATGTGTAGGTCAAAAAATGTCCTTTGTAATGTCCTATTCTTGTTTCTGCTATCAAGAAAACAATGATAATCACATAAGGCCACTAGACACGCAGTCCCTTTATGGGAAATCTCTGAGTAATGCTCAATCACACATCAGGCAAATGGAGACTCAGGGAATAAAACCCAGGTGTAGGTCGTACATAAACTTTTGTACTAAACTGCTAGAGCACCCGACATCCCTAACTATTTTTTTAACTCACTGGATTTACTAACTGCCATTAAATTTCTCTTGAAATCTATTATAACCTGTTCTAATAAGCAGTAGCAAGCAAATTCTGATATTTATGTATCAGGTACTGGTTTCTAGTCCATCAATAAATGTAGAATCACATAAAAGAATGGCAAAAGCAAATTATATCTGCAGAAAAAAAAACTGCAAGTTGAACAAATGTAAAATAGAGAGGGCTATTTATTTACATAATTGTTGGCATGTATTTATTAGGTTTATTAGACTATATTATTAGGACTCATATTTCTTTGAATGTGTGTGTGTGTGTGTGTGTGTGTGTGTGTGTGTGTGTGTGTGTGTGTGTGTGTGTGTGTGTGTGCGCGTGTATGTGGGGGAGAAATGCGCAGAGATCATGCTAATAGTGAAAAAGAATCCCTAGAGAAGCATATGCAGTACATAAAAGCAGTAGTCGGATACAGCATAATGAAGCACAGTAATTACTGGAAAGAAGTAGTAACTTTACAGTGCAAAATACAGCCTAGCTGCATTTCATTTCTTTTCTGTTTTCATTTGCTGTAGTGCTCCTTAATGCCAGTGATTTTACATGTTGGCATGTGTGTGTGTGTGTGTGTGTGTGTGTGTGTGTGTGTGTGTGTGTGTGTGTGTGTGTGTGTGTGTGTGTGTGTTGCTATCTGTCTGTCTTAATTTGATGGCTGTTCTTCATTATACTCAAACGTCATTTACTACAGCTTTAGATTTAGTTCCTTCATTTCAGATGAATTCCTTCAGATGAGTTGTAGATTTGTGGCATGAATCTTTCACTTTCTTCCGGGTAGTGTGTGCATTGTTATGTTCACCTGCCTTACTGCTTTTGATACTATCATGTAAATTTAACACTTCTCTCTTTCTACTGTTATGCCATATCTCCTTTTTGTCACTTGGAGACATGTATCTATCCCTTTCTACCATATTCTTGGCATGCATTGCCTGTGCTTAATTTTCTCCTTTTTCAGTTTTTATCTTCAGCTATTACTCCAGAAGACTCAACCTTTCACACCTGCCCACCATGAGACAAAAATGCCTTATTGTATCATCTTAAACACTGTGAATGCCTTCCCCGTTTATGTTTATTTTTTCACAATGTTTCCTATTAATGTGATCCACTTCCTTGGGCTGCAGCTAGGCACACTGCAGTTTGTCATTTTGTAACTAAGTGAAGATTAATTCTGTCACTGATTAGTTATTTCGGTAACCAAACTCATGCTTCTAAATTTTATCTCTTTCCTTCATGCACTTCTGTTTCTATTCATCTGTGTGTCTCACCACACAGATCCATTTATTGCATGCCATTCTGCCAAAGCTCCATAACCTTCTGTTCTCATTCAGTCCTCCTGTACACTATCTTGCACTCTAAGTTTATTGACTTCATTTTATTTCCTAAGCACATTGGCCACCTTTATCATTTGCTTATCACAACATCCCTACCAATTAGCCATGCTACTTGTAACCCCAGGGATGATAAGGAAAATTGATTTAAAGAAATTATTCAGTCTTACTTCTCTGCTTTTGCTTTTACTAGTAACAGATCTGGTCTGCAAAATGGGATTCCTATGAACTGTTCTTTTTTTGAATATAAAAGGACATATAAAAACATGAAATGTCCTTGAAGTGTAATTTTTGCTAGCCTTTCAAAATTACTTAAGTGCTTGCATTTTACTAAACCGCATGTGGGTAGAGACAAAAGAAAAGCTAAAGGCTGTATAATGTAAATTAAGGTGCACGTTAAAGAGGTAGGCCATAATATGTAAATGTGTTGTTCCTGAGAAAGTTACATGTGGAAGAAGTGGATTAGTTACTTTTACATTAGGAAAGCAAACACTACATAAGCTGAAGTATTTTTTTTTTGCAAAAGGAAATAGTATACTAGTTTCTGAGGAGCAGAATGCAATGGATAACCAGTACTGTATATACATTTCTGATACTGGCCTTTATTCTGTCTTGTCTTTGCCGGAAATAAATTGGTGATGTATCTGCAGAAAAGGTCTATGTATTTTTATTTTTATTTTTTCTAAGTTAGACTAGCTAGGGCCAGCAAACCTTTATTAAGAGAAAGCTATGATACATAATTATCTGTAGTTCAGATTATTCCTTATATGTTCTGTTTAGTGTAACTAAATGTTATTTTGTTTTTTTCTTGTGCGTTTTCCATTCCTCTGCATATTTATATGCAACTGCAGTTTGCCTTACTATTTAAGTAAAGTTTATTTATTCACCTTTAAGCTCTTGTGGATAGTCTTTCAGCTATATATGTATTATTGATATTCGTGTTATTTAATTATTTATTTGCCTTTGTTGACTGGGTAATTTGATTGGGCAAAGCCCATTTTCAGCAGTAGCCCGAGGAGAAAAGATCTATCTAATTACAGTCAGCATATATATATATATATATATATATATATATATATATATATATATATATTTATATATATATACATACAAGTGCAATTTACAATGGCATACTATATATACATGTATAATTTACAATGACATGCTATATAAACATGGACAATTTACAATGGCATACTATATATACATGTGTAATTTACAATGCCATGCTATATATACATGTACAATTTACAATGGTATGCTATATTTACATGTACAATTTACAATGACATACTATATACATGTACAATTTACAATTCCATACTATATATACATGTACAGTTTACAATGACATACTATATGTACTGTGCAATTTACAATGGCATATTATATATACATGTACAATTTACAATGGCATACTATATTTACATGTGCGATTTACAATGACATACTATATATAGTTATATAGGTTCATAGGACAATACTAGGCTGTTGCCCTGGAGGCCCTTATAAACCTAGCCAAGAATTTTGCCCATGTTCCCAAAAAGTCAGCAGCTGTTTCCCTGTCCAGCAGAGAAACAGGTGGGATCTCAGGGGTTTATTTTATGTTACCCATCCAGTCGTCCAGGTTCCTCTTAAAGAGGTTTAGTGAGGTAGTCCTCTTGGCATGGAGATAAAGTCTATTCCACAGATGGGGGAATCATTGGGACACAAATCTATCACACCAACAAGTTCTATTAATGTCACAGACTAGGTTGAGACCTTGCGTGTGGGTTGCACGAGTGGAGTTTGACTTATGGATATGCAGGAACTCCATCACGGCTGAGTCTAAGATGGCCTTGTATGCCAGGCACATGCCATGTCTGAGCAATCTGTATGATGCTGAGTAGAGAGACAGGGCTTTTAGCCTATCTGTATAGGATAGGTGTTTGAGACCCTGGATTTTCCTGATCAAGAACCACGTCTGTGATTTCTCCAGCTGCTACATGTCCTTGGCAAGGTACATGCCGAAGGGGGCATTGTACTTGATAATGGGTCTGATAAGGGAGGAGTACAGGGATGTTAATACCTCCTTGTTCCTGGATGAAATACCCTTACTTATGAGGTGGGCCATGTAGAAAGCCTTCTGTACAACAAAGGCAACATGATGCTCAAAAGTCAGCTTGCTATCAACCTGGGTGCTCAAGTCCCACATGGCTGATTACATGCTTAGTACATTGTTACTAATGTGATAATTAGTGGGAATGCCATTTTCTCCAAAGGGGATAATGATGCATTTCTTGGCATTCAGTTTGAGGCCATGCTTCTGGCACCAGTCATTAGTTTAGCTAAGGCCCTCTTGGAGGATGTTCACTTCACTAAGAGAATTTAAGAGAATCCCCAACTTGCGGTCATCTGCAAACTTGGTCAGCCACAGACCACTGGTTTTGGCTTGCACCTCAGAAAAGTATATCCCAAACAGTAGAGGCCCCAAGACCGATCCTTGGGATACACCGCTAGTTATGGGTCTACTACTAGATGTGGCTTCTCCTATTTTAACTGAGTGGGTTCTATCAGTGAACCCATTAGCTACCAATCTGGTAACAAATGGGTTGATGCCTAGCTGGGAGAGTTTATCTATTATGTATGCATGGGGAATAGTGTAGAAGGCTTTGGCTTGCTCAAGGTAGACAGCGTGCACCATCTTTCCCTTGTCCATGGCTTTGGTGACTGTTTCAAAGATGTTGACCAAGTTTAACAGGCATGATCATCCTTTGACAAAAGCAAACTGTGTGGGGTCATGCGTTTGGAGGTTGACAATGTCCTTGTTTATGAGGTCCATGATAATGCATTCCATGGCCTTGCAGATCAGGCTAATTAGGCTGATGGGCCTATAAATGCCTGGAACAGTGGATGCTCCACCTTTGTGTAGAGGGATGACAGTGGCTATCCTGAATTCAGCTGGAATAAATCTGGTGCTCAAGCTTTGGTTGAATAGGGTGCCTAATGGTGTTGAGATCTCATGCCTGAGTTCATGTAGGACACAGCCAGGGATGTTGTCAGGTCCCATGGATGCTCTATTTTTTGCCTTTGAAAGGGCATTAAAGACCTGCTCCCTGGTGATGGGGGGGCAGGTGGTGGGGACGTCCTGGTTTACTGATGGGAGGGGACAGGGGGGTGAAGTTTTCACTGAATCTGTTTGTCAGCAGGTTGGCTATATCTATGGCATTTGTGTATGTGGTGTTCTTGACCACCAGTTCAGAGCAGATTTGGGTGTTACCCTTTAGACTGTTGACATATGCAAAGAAGGCCTTGTGATAGTCCTTAGTGGATGTGGCCAATATGGACTCAAAGTTAGCCTTAGAGGATTTCACCAGTGACCTTATTTGCTTGTTCAGACAAAGGAGAGATTGCTTGCAACTTGGCACCTGCCTCTTCTTGGTCCTGGATAGCAATTTTTTCCTTTTATTATAGGGTTTGTTTATGACTGCTGTCCACCCAACAGGCTTACTCTTCATTGAGGAAGATGATTTGGCACTGTCAGGTATTGCTGAGTCCATGCTGCTATGTAGGTGCTCATATAGTTTTTTGGTGCAGGCTTGGCCATTAGTACTAGTTCCAACTGAAGGGACGGTGGCTGTGAAGCTGCTTATACCTGCCCTCAGGAGACTGTAGTCAGCTTTGGAAAATATTTCTTGTTTGACCTTGACAAAGGGGGGGGGGGTCAAGGAGATGGTGACTTCAAAAGTGATCACTTTATGGTCAGATCTTACCAAGGAGGATGACATTGTAGGGGTGCTACAGTGGCTACTCATATTGGTTAGTACTAGGTCCAGAATATTTTCACCTCTCATGGGGGTGTTGACCAGCTGATCCAATGCATTAGCATTGATGAAGTCAAGGAATCTCTGGTTGTTCATGTTTGGACTAGAATAGATATTCCACTCTATGGTTGGGTTGTTAAAGTGACACCTGCACTTGGAGTGTGTCCTGTGCATCATACTGTTTGACCAGCCTGGAGGTGTGTATGTCTTTGATAAATATTAAAACACTACCTCTTTTGACTTTGTAGCCCTCCATTTGGGGTCTGAAAGTATGATTGGATGAGTAACCTGGTAAGTCTTTGAACCAGGTTTCAGTGACTGCACAAATGTCAGCATCCTCTAGGGTGAGGAGTGCCTGCAATGAGTGTAGTTTCATGCTAAGACTCCTAGCATTTAGCACCATGACCTTTAAATTTCATTTAGAAGAATTTTTCACATTGGTAATTTTGTGCTCATGACTTTGCCTAAAAAGGCACTATGGGGGAGGCAAGAACCTTTTCTAGAAGCCTGAAGCCCAGGGGAGACAGATGAAGGCCATCTCTGGCAAAGCCTTATGGTCTGTCAATCATGTCCTCCCAGGCTGTCAAGTACTAGATCCCCTTGGAATGACACCAGAAACTAAGCCAATTATTAAAGTCAATTATTTTCTGTTTGTACTGAAGCATGTACAGTTTACAGTAGCATATTATATATACATCTACAATTTACAATAACATATTAAGCTGTCAGCTTTGTCTGTTACATCACCACATGTAGAAGTTTACAGGTGGTTAAGCATTGTGTCATCAATAACATTTGTGAATTTGTTACTCATGCTATAGAATTATTATTAACTTTGATAGCATAGGGTGTATCTAGGTAAGCCTTGCAAGGAGGTAGGGACAATTTGACAGTATAGCTACAATTTAGATTGTGGTAGAGGTGATAAAAAGTTAGAAAAGATTTAAGTGAAGTAAGACAAGTAAGAGAGAATGAGGTGTGCATGACTGCAAAGGAACTAGGTTAAGATGGAAAAGAAGGATGGAGGAAATGCTGCCATATTGGAGTCAGTCTGACGCTGAACGTGAGCATGGCAATGACCAGGATTTATTCAGCTGCAATTTGAGCACGCTTTTAAATTGTGGTAGCTTAGCAGCCAGTTTGATGTGTTCTAGAAAGGTTTTTTTAATAAGAACTTGCTGGCAGAGCATAGGCCTCTTGACTGGCATTAAGGCAGTAAGATATTTTAAATGTGGGATGTTTATCTAGATAGTAAATACATTTATATGCAGATACTAGTTGTGGCTCTTGTAGGATGTTGCTTAGTTTGTGACAGTTAAGTTGTCTCAGTGTGTGACAGTGATGGGTTCTATGTGCTGAGTTAGTGACAAATTTAGCTATTTTATTATAACAATGGGATAGTTTGGATTTAAGAATGGTACTTAGGATAGGTGATACATAAAGGAGGGCTGGGAGTAAGTAAATTGAGGATAATGTCTGTAGTGCTGTGTCTGTAATGTTTTGTTTGACTCTACAGAGGGAGTTCACTTTCTGATTGGTCTTTTTATGGTTTGTAATATAGGGTAATCAAATTTGAGATTTTCATCAATGACAATTCCTAGGAGTTTACTGTCTGTAACTATGTCTATATTAGTGTTGTTTGCTGATGTAATTAGGAAAGATTTCTTTTGGTGGTTACATTGTTTTTGGGGATGAACATTAATTTTGTTTTGTTTTGTTTTGTTAGTAGGGCTGCCACCTTTCGTTGTGGCTAAAACCAGAGTAAGGTGACACCCCTTGCATCACCAGTAACCTCGTCCATTCCCGCCCACTCCAACCCATGCCCCACCCATGTTTGTGATGTCATTGTGACATCAACAAATGGGAACTCCTTCTTTTTCCTTTCCTGATACCTGTCTTCAGCCGAGTTATTATGCTTTTCTGTAAAAAAAGCATAGTAAATCTGCCGATTTAACAAAGTCTGCTAGTCTGATTCCTTTTTTTGAAACAGAATACCAGAGTTTGTACAGTGTTTTCTGGACTACTGGGGAATCAATTTGATTTCTGGATAGTCCTAATAAAAAAGCAGATAAGCGGCAACCCTATTTGTTAGGGTAAGGTGCAGGCTTGTGTCTTTAACCTGGTTTTGATACAGATAAAAGATGTTTTGGTAAGTTCCTATAGTTTGGAGAGACTTGGGGCTGCACATATTAATACTGAATCTTTGACATATTAAACAATGCTTATGTGTTGTGTAGCAGTATGGAGTTTATTTATAAAGCTGTTTAGGGGTGGTCCAAAGATTGAATCTTGTGGGACTCCTATGGTGACAGGGTGAAATGGGAAATAAACCTGGAGCCATTTGATTACTTGTTTTCTTTCAGACAGACAACTAAGGGACCATGTAAGGGAATTTTGAGATCATTTAATGGAAGCAAGTTCAGAGAGCAAATGCTGATGTGATGTCATGTTGAGTGCTTTAGATAAGTTTAAAAGAATGGTTGACACAAGCATGTCATTATTTCTAAGTTGATTTGTAGTGTTAGTAAAATGTAGTAGAGCAGTGGTTGTACTGTGATAAGGTCTGAAACCATGCTATGTTTTAGAAAGTAGGTTATTGGAGCAGAGATATTGTATGAGTTGTGTGGGAATACACTTTTCAAGTATTTTTGAAAGTGGGAAGAGGATAGCTATGGATCTATAATTGTTAGTCAGTTGATGTACCCTTCTGTGTAATAGAATAATATAGGAATGTTTCCAGATGGCAGGAACATATTGTTCAGATGTGGACCTACTTACCTGTATGTTGATGGGGACAGCAATAGCATCAGCAGCTATTTTTAGATAACTTGATGGGAGTTTGTCTGCTTCCAAGGTGGTGGGTTTCAATTTAAGTAGAAGCATTTTTTGTAATAGAGGTAGTTATGGGGGTGAAGGTGAAGAGATGGGAGAGATTTGGATTTCTTGACAGGAGACAGAAGTGATAGGGTCAATATTAACAAAGGACAGTATGGTATGTATAAAGTAGTTGTTGAACTGGGAGTATGTTGATTCAGTGCAGTTACTGGCTGTCAGGTAAGGAGTGATAGTTTGGTGGGGTGTAGTAACCTATTTAGGGATGGCCAGAAAAGTTTAGGCGTTTTTGATGTTTGTGTTGGAGATCATTATAGTATATTTGTTTATCTAGTTTGATATGCAGTTCAGTGAGGTTTTGCCTAAAAACGTGCACTGAGTTTTCACTCTTATGTTTACCGCTTTCTTTTCATGCTTTGCCATGTTCTAATGTTAGTTGTTTTGTTTCCTTAGTTAGCCATGGTGCAGAGTTGGATTTGACTGTTATTGTGGATTGAAACTTAAATCATTAAGGATTGTTAGGAAAATATCATTGAAGTGGGAGATTCCAGAGTCTGGAGGCATGGATTTTACTATATAATTATATATATAATTATACTGAGATAGTGTTTTAATAAAGGTATCTTTGCTGAACTTGTTTGAATTTCATATTTGGTTGAATGTAATTTGTTTGTTCTTGTTATTAAAACTTCTAATGGCATATGTTGTCAGGTGATCACTTATGGTGTCTAGTGGTCATCCAGCTACAATTACTTTGCTTAGTTTATTGGTGAGCACCCAGTCTAAGGTTGACTGCGTGAGTTTCTGTCTGTTCTAGTGGGAGATGAAATTACTTGATTAAATGCATGGATTCTGTTGAGATAGTACTGTTTATAAGCTGCCAATCTACGTTTAAGTTTCTTTCGATGAGGGTTTCATATTGGGCATTATGAGATATCTAATGAAAGAGATTTTTGGCAGCATTGATATCGTTACCTGCTGGGGTGCATAAAGCTGAGATGCAGCTACTTTTTCCATTATTAATTTTAGGAATTATTAAAATGATCTCAGCACTGTTACATTTTAGAATCTCTTGTTAAAGCAGGTTATATTTTGGGAATTTTTATAGAGAATTGCAGTACCTTCTACACACTTTTGTCCTGTAAATGCAGATTTTATTAAATCCTAGAGGGGTGATGGTCATTATCAGGTATTTCTGGTTTTAGCCAGGTTTCTGTGGCAATGACTATATTGAGGGAATGGACAGTGAGGTGGGCATGGATGTTTCTCAGATTCATATTTAACAAGTGGAGATCATGGTTGGAGGATACGTGTAAGTTAGTAGTGTGGGCGCTGGGTGTGGCTTGGTCAGAGTTGAGGGGGCCATGGTTTGGGCAAATGTCTCTACTGATTAACTGAGTGGTTCTTTTGTGTAACAAAGTATATATACAAATAGGCTTTTTCTTTAGCTCTATTTGGGACCAATTCCTGGATAGTTCATGTTTTATATATTTGGAGCTAAAAAGATCTATGGTAGATGAGTGACAGAGACTGTGTAATGGGCTGGGTAATTGCATAGGTGGGTGAGTTATATTTCTGTATTGAGAAAATTTGGTAGTCAGTTAGATAGGCCAGAAAGTACAGGAGAGTAACTAGGAGAGTACTAGATGTCATTTTTAAATATATAGTATACAACTACTAGTAAGATATAATGGATAAAAATGTTTGAGTCATAAGTAAGGATAATTTACGTTGCTTAGTGGAATATTAAAAGAAAGTGAATTATATTATGTCAGCCCATATTAGTTGAGGAATATATATTAGTTGTGTGTTGTGACTGATTGTAGTGGTGGTGGGTGGAGTTGTGAGTGTATAAATATACAGGAAGAGAGGTCGGGTAAGAATTGTGTGTAAGGTAGGAGAATGGACTGAGCCCAAGCAGAACAGGAGTAAATGGTGTGGGGCCCCTGTGAATGTAACCCTTTTTCAGCAAAATAATCTAGGTCACTAAATGTAAGCTTTCATGGTGAAGCTAAACATCTGAAATAAAGCTAGGAAACTGTTTGGAAAGCATAAAGTGTAAGAGAAGAATTGCACTATACTGCAGAACAATAATTCTATGAACAATTCAGAATTATTATAATCTCTTGGAAGGGAAGGAGAAATGTGGGATTAATAAATGGCACTGGGAAGAATATCAAAACAAATTAGAGAGAACAATGCAATAACAAGATAGACCAACTGTGTTCCACAGCTGAGTTTAAGATTCCCTACTATTACTCAAATAAAGGGAATGTCCTTATAAACGTTGACCCTTTCTCAGATGTGCAGCAGGGAGATGTGTCAAATCAGCAAAGTTAGTTTTGCCAACTGGAAAATGGGTGAGCATTTTTCAATGAAACTAACTTTATTGACAGTGGAGTTTGCCCTTTTTTCTACTGTTGTGTGAGCTTAGATTTGGTATATATAAGTTTAAGAGGTATGGGGGAATGTCCCCCGATGGGGGTGCAGGCAGTTTGCCCCCTGCAAAATGTTTACTTTTATTCACAGTAGTTAGTTTTGACAGGAAGCTTTCAATCTTTTTATTATTGCAAAACTACCTTCTGGGAGTCAACATGATTCCATGCTACACCAGTTGTTCTTGGTCTGCAGCCCACTGAGTAGGTGTAGCACCAAAGGAAGATGTGTAGCAGGGTGGGGAAGGGAGCTGACTAAATTGTGGTTTCAGGAAACCTAAAGGCTGTACTATCCAATAATTTCCTTATGCAACAACCAGTAGCCCTGACTAAATTATGGTTTAAGGAAACCTAAAGGCTGTACTATCCAACAATTTAATTATGCAACAACCAGTAGCCCTTACAGATAACTCCCAGCACAAGGTAAAAATGATAAAGACTCTGCTTACTTAAACAAAGTGGGAAAGCTTAGCTGATTCTTCAAAGAGGACTTGGAATGCAAATGCACTTCAATGTTTCAATAAGTTGATGGTCTTTTTTGCTGAGTGGTGATTGTTTGATGTAGGGAGGTTATGCCCTGGATGGCTTACACACACACACACACACACACACACACACATATATATATATATATATATATATATATATATATATATATATATATATATATATACATACACACACACACATATATATATATATATATATATATATATATATATATATATATATATATATATTATTTGAAGTTGGGAATTAGAACTTGCAAAAACTGGTTAACAGGCTGTGGCTCCTACCTCCATTAAACTAGACCATGTGAGCCAACTACCCATGAAAATATTAAGGTGCATGATTTCATATTTGGCTTAATCAACAGCTGTAGGTAAATGGAGGTCCTTTGTTCAACCAGGCTGTGGCAGTACTAATATATCAGTAGGAAAGCTGTGAGGAATTGGAGAATTCTCCCAGTCTTACCCAGGAATAGTGTGTGTGTGTGTGTGTGTGTGTGTGTGTGTGTGTGTGTGTGTGTGTGTGTGTGTGTGTGTGTGTGTGTGTGTGTGTGTGTTTGAGTGTGAAACAAATTTGTGTGAAAGGCAGGTACTGTGGGAAAGCAGCACTGGATAACAGTGTGTTTCACTGAGAGAGTGCTGAGAAATGGTAGTGAGATGCTAAGTCAAAGACTCAGGTCTGAAGGTGACCTATGTCCAGTCTAATCTAGAAGTGGATGTTGAAAGCTCATACCCAGGACAGCAGTACATATCCCCCTTTTTGCTCTCTGGGGCAAGCTGAATTTTGTAAATTGATTAGTAAATTACAGTTGTGTATACTTTCTTGCTTTTATTGTAACCTTCTGGGTACCAATGGTTTAACTTGAGAAACTTCCCATCTGGTACTAGTGAGGACTTTTCTTCATATCTGGTGGCACAGCATGCTGTTCCTCACATATTTTGTTGGCAGGATAGGATTTAAACCCCGTCCATGCTACTGGTTGTCACAATACCAGTTCTGTTACACTGACACTTCTTTGGATTTGGTACATTTCCAGGCAACCTACTGTTCTCATTCTCCGTTCACTTTCAAGTCCTTTTTCTTACATTATATCCTTGGCTATTACATTGTTTACTTGCATTCTGCTGCTGCTTTTAAACAATTATTTTCAGAGGATATTTATTATTACTGCTTTTTTATATGTTTGTTTTACTCTGATTCTATATCATGTGTTGTATCTAATTGCTACTTTATAAACTGACTTTACTTCATTATTAAGGAAGAAACTGAGTCATCCTGGCATGTTTTAATATATCAAAATAATACAAGCCATGAAGTAAATAAGTGTTCCTCAACATTTTATATTTTGCAATGTCTGTTTTTCTGCTATGGCTATTTTCCTTAGTTGTTCATCTATATATTTTTACAACCACTGCCAGACAGGAAGCAACTACATGACATATCAATATCAGAATGTGCTTGTTACAGATTGCAACAAAAGGATATAATATAGTCCAAATGAAATTTAACAATGGTTAGTGAGGCCAGTGACTTCTGAAAATGAAGAAGGAAACAAGATATGAAATAACACACAAAGCTAATTTCTATCTCTTTCATTTCCCTGCTATAAAACCCACATTTGAAAGGTTTTGCGCACCGGGCAGCACCGGTTAGCTAGGGTATAACTCTTCCCGGCTCCACAAAGTCTACTCTTCAATTTTTCCTTTGGAACTACACAAACATTCAATTTAAGCACTCAAACCATTCACTTTTCATACCGGCACTTGCTCAAAACTCATAGCAAGCACTAATAAACCTTAGCACTAGATCCCCCTATACTGTAGAGAAGGACAAGGCTCTCTATTTGACCTTACCAGCCAATCAGTAAAACAGTTCACTGTACCTATCCAGGCATGTCCAAAGGGCAGTTTCAGGTGTACTCTCCGGTCCAACTTGTGAATCTGGGCATTTTGAGGCAATGTTACAATTGCCTCATGTACACAGACAGCCCTCTCCTCCTTCTACCAAACACTAATACGTGTGAGAGATGCAATTATACAGCCAAACTGGAGGCTAAGCTCTCTCAACCCAAAACTGGACCAGGCAGTCAAGAGGAGAAGGGAATTACTTGCATCACACCACCAGCCTCACATAGACCTATGAAACCAGCACCAGCAAAAAACACACATAAATACACGAAAACATACTCGCAGGCTCTAAATAAAAATCTGCAGAAGCAACAGAGACCTCCAAAGCAGACATCCAAGCAACCTCCACCCCCCCAACACAAACTCTGAAACACATACTTCACAAAACCAGTATGCCACACAATCACAGCCCTTAAGGCAAAATAACATACCCAACACACTCATAATAGGTGACTCTATAGTCAGGCACACTGACGTTCCACTCACTAGGCTGAACAAGGAGAAAGTTATTGTTAGCTGCCTATCGGGTGCCAGGATCCGCCACATAACACAAGCACTCAGGTCACTCCAAAACAAGTACAAATATGACTCTGTCATTGTCCATGTTGGTGTGAATGACCTGAGCTGTACCTCCCTGGACTACATGAAAAGAGACATGGAGGAGCTCTCTGATCACATAGCCCAGGCCAGTATGACCCTGACCCTGAGCAGCATCCTGCCCTCACCAAGAATGATACCACAGTATAGAGAAAAAATTATCAGTTTCAACAATTGGCTAAGCTTCTGGTGTCATTCAAAGGGGATCCAGTGTCTGTCAGCCTGGGATGACATGCTCGACAAGCCATGATGCTTTGCTAGAGATGGCTTGCACCTGTCACCCTTAGGCTTTCAAATACTGGCCAAGGCTCTTGCCACCACCATAGTGCCTTTTTTAGACAAGGCTCAAAAGACAAACCCGCCACCGTAAATAGCACAAGTAACAAAAAACTGAGGGTAATGCTACTCAATGCCAGAAGTCTAAACCTCAAAATGCATGCACTCAAGGCACTCCTCAGTATGAAGAAAATCGATATATGTGCAGTAACAGAAACCTGGTTTAAGGCTCCAGAGAGCACCCCAGCACTACCAGGCTACAACTCATACCATTCATTTCGGCCACAAAACCCGGACCGAAATACAAAAGGCAGGGGAGTATCCATATTCATCAAGGATACCCACACCTCCAGGTTAGTGGCACAGCACGATGCTTCAGAGATCATCCACGTGCAGCTAACAATGGGCAAAACTGCTATTCAGATTATAGCTTTCTACAGATCACCCACCATGTCCCAGGACCCCCACTCCGCATACCTGGAAACACTGGGAAATATAAAGGTCCTACCAAACACCCTGATATTGGGTGATTTCAATTACCCAAACATTAACTGGGAGAACTACTCAAGTACAAACTCTCTTGCCCAACATTTCCTAGAATTTATAAACTCAAACACCATGTATCAACTGGTCAACACCCACACCAGAGGTGACAACATATTGGACCTAGTCTTTACCAACATGGGTGACCGGTGATCCACACCAGAGGTCAACCCCTTGCTGGTTAGATCTGACCATAAACTAATCATTCTGGATATCCACATTCCGGCACCACCCCTAGTCAAAGAAACCACTGTGATAAACTTTTCAAAAGCAAACTTCACGTTACTTAAGACCGAGGTGAGAAGTTTCAAAGCCCCCATGCTAAAGGATAACGCTGTCCAAGCTGCAAAATCCTTTACTAATGCACTCTACGGGCACCTACACGAATGCATGGATCATGCTATCCCAAACAAAACCAAGACTCACTCCTCCAAGAAAAGAAAACCAGTCTGGTGGACCCCTGCCATAAACAAGCTATACAATAGAAGGAGTAAACTAGTACAGAAAAGAGTAAAATCCCAAGAAGAGAAGACATCCCTGATCAGTATCAGAAAGAAACTACATTCCCTCATAAAATCATCCAAGGCTAGCTTTGAAAGAAAAATTGCCATGGACTCCAAAGATAACCACAAGGCATTCTTTAGCTATGTCAAGAATCTAAGTGGCAATTCTCAGATCTGCTCGAAGTTAGTGCCGAATGGCACAAAATACACTGAACCGACCGATATAGCCAACATCCTGGCAGATAAGTTCAGTGCAAACTTCACCCGCCTCTCACCCCCAAAAGGGTCCATAACTATACCAGAAGAATGTAGTGCTCCTGAAATCACAGACACTCAGGTTAAAACAGCCCTCTCCAAAGCCAAAAACACAGCATCAATGGGACCGGACGGTGTTCCAGGCTGCGTCCTACACGAGCTCAAAGATGAATTAACCCCTCAGCTAAACACACTGTTTAAACTCAGCCTCTCCACAGGCTACGTGCCCACAGAGTGGCACACAGCAATGGTTATTCCCCTCCACAAAGCTGGAGCCACAATGGACCCCTGGGAACTATCATCCTATAAGCCTCACTAGCTTGGTCTGCAAAGCTATGGAGCACATCATCATGGATCTCATTAACACAGACATTGGAAACCTCCAAACACTGGACCCTACCCAGTTCAGCTTTATTAAGGGCAGATCATGCCTTCTAAACCTGGTGGACTTCTTTGAGACAGTTATCAAGGCTATAGATGAGGGAAAGGTGGTCCACACAGCCTACCTAGACCTTGCAAAGGCCTTCAACACCATTCCCCACTCAGGTATTATAGACAAGCTCACCAGCCTGAACATAAACCCGAGATGGGTTGCAAGCTGCCTCACGGACAGAACCCACATGGTAAGAGTTGTGGGAGATAGGACTGACTCTAAACCAGTTATAAGTGGCATTCCCCAGGGCTCAATCCTAGGACCCCTCCTGTTTGGCATATACTTCTCAGAGGTACAGGCAAGCACAGGAGGACTATGGCTGAATAAGTGTGCAGATGACTGCAAACTAGGGGCTATAATTGACTCTCCGACTGACACAGACATCCTCCAAAAGGGTCTCACTGAGACAGATACCTGGTGTCAAAACCATGGCCTCAAGCTAAATGCCAAAAAGTGCATAGTCATCCTCTTTGGAAAAAACAAAGTGCCCACAAACTACCACTTAGATGGTAGCCCCCTAAATACGGAAGACGTAATAAGGGATCTGGGGACCCAAGTAGATAGTAACCTCTCCTTTGATAATCACATTGCCAAAGTGGTTAAAAAAGCATTCTATGTGGCCCACCTAATCACTAGCTATTAGTATCAGTCCCTTCTGGTGCTGGCATTATTTTCATTTTGTTCGGGCTAACTTGCTTGCCGTGCACCAGCCATACTTGCTAGCTTTTCTCTTTGCCCACCTAATCACAAAAGGGTTTCCATCCAGATTGAAAGAGGTTATTGGGCCCCTCTATGCATCACTCATCAGACCCATCATAGAGTACAATGCCCCATTTGGGATGTACCTTACAAGACACCTGCAACAACTGGAAAGACCACAGAAGTACCTCACCAAGAGGATCACTGGCCTCAAGCAGATGCCCTATGCAGCTTGACTGAAGAAACTCCAGCTGTACTCGGTTGCATACCGCCTACTCAGAGGTGATCTCTGCCTGACATACAAGGCCTTGTCCAACCCAGAATTGATGGACATGCTCCACCTAAAGAAAACCATATCCCCTCGAGCCACACGCTCCAGAGATCTAAACCTCACCACAACAATAAATAGGACATGCTGGAGGGATAGATCCCTGTCCCAGAGACTTCCCATGCTCTGGAACAAGATTCCAATCTACATTAGGCAGAGCTCCTCGCTAACCCTCTTGAAGAGAAACCTTAACGAGTGGATGGGAAACAGAAAGTTTACCCCAGGGATCACTTCAATGGCTCTGCTGGACAGAGGCACAGGGAACTAATTTAAGGGGGTGGCGAAAGACAGCACATTCCAGCTAGGCTTATAAATGCCTTCGGGCAGATAGCCTAGTACCTACCTATGAACCTATGAACCTATAAAATCTGTCATACCATATCATTGTAAACAGGAGTGCATCCGTATTAGTTTAAAAGATTAAATACTATGAAATCAAGCTCTTATAAGGAAAAAGGATGTCAGAAAAATGTGTTACTATAAAGCCTTTACACTAAAAGTACAAGCTCAGAAAATTCTGTAGAATAACTGCAACAGCTAATAACATTGAAAAATCAGGTGCATGTACAATATTCAAATATTATAGACATCATAAGCTGTAGCTGCCCTGGACTGCTTCACCAGCTGAAGTTATATAAATTAACTGTAGTTTCTTATTCTGCATAAATAGGTTCATAGGTTCATAGGTTCATACTAGGCTATCTGCCCTAGGGCATTTATAAGCCTAGCCAGAGTGTGTTTGGCTTTCGCCACCCATTTTAAATTAATTTTGCTATGCCCTTTTTCGAGGTTAGTATACTGTGCCTCTGTCTAACAGTGACACAGAAGTGATAACCGGGGTAAACCTACGATCTCCCATCCACTCATCAAGATTCCTCTTGAAGAGAGTCAATGAGGGACTCTGCCTAACCTGGACTGGGATTTTATTCCAGAGTGAAGGGAGCCTCTGGGTTATGAATCTGTCCCTCTAGCATGTCCTATTTATTTCAGTGCTGAGGTTCAAGTCTCTTGAGCACGTAGCTCGATGGGATTTGGATTTTCTGAGGTGCAGCATGTCCATTAATTCCGGGTTGGACATGGCTTTATATGTCAGGCACAGATCGCCTCTGAGCAGGCGGTATGCCACTGAGTAGAGCTGGAGTTTCTTTAACCGGGCAGCATTTGTCAACTGTTTGAGCCCTTTGATCCTCTTGGTGAGGTACTTTTGGGGTCTTTCCACTTGCTGCAGGTGTCTGGTAAGGTACATCCCAAAAGGGGCAGTGTACTCAATTATGGGCCTGATGAGGGATGAGTAAAGAGTCACGATGACCTCCCCTGATCTAGATGTGAATCCCTTCATGATTAGGTGGGCTATATAAAATGTTTTTCTAACGACTTTGGAACGTGGTTGTCAAATGAGAAATTGCTATCAACTTGGGTCCCCAGGTCCCTAATTACTTCTTCTAGGACTTATTTGGCTTATGAGGAATAAATATTCCTCATAAGCCAAATAAGACCTTTCCAAAGTTTTTATAGTCCATACTGTCAAGGCTTTAGTGTCTTAAGAAACAAGTTAATACTTTTTCTGGAACTCCCCTGCTTTCTTTATTACCTAATGGATGTTGGCAGTTTGATGTCTCATGCCTTTGCCCAATATCCAGTTTGTACATCCGACAGGTTTTGATATATATATATATATTGTCATAGTCTGTCGTGCAGGTTCATCAGTATTTCCTTCTTTCCTCAACCACTTTTAACACTTCCACAATCAGCAATTTTGCATTCCTAATCCACTTTTTATTTGGAATATTTTCAATGCCATCTTCTGAGCAATATCAAAAACTTCTGCACATAGTTTGTTTGGTGCTCTGTCTACCATAACTAATCCTTTAAATCTATCAAGAAATTAATTAAAGTTCCTACCAGAAGCTGTATGTCTCATGTTAGAAACACTTTTCCAGCATGACATGTCTATTTGTGATTCAGAAACATGCTAACCCCAGTAAGGAAAGACCTCATTACTGGCTTATCTGCATGTTTTCTGAATCACAAGTTACTACCACAATGTGCAATTTGTGGCTGATCTGCACATTGTGGTAGTAACCTATTGCTCATGCAGGCAGTAGAATCTCTCCTCCAGTCTCTCTCTCCCAGGCACACACTTACACACATACATATACTCACACACACACACACCATAGTCCCTGTACCTGTCCCTACCCTTCCATTAGTCCCCCCAGCCCAAAATACTTTAGTGCCATTACAGAGTGCATATTATTAGGCCCTAGTTGTCTAGTGTATCACCACATCTCCCATCACTGTTTCACATTCTGATGTCTGTGCCACTATGGCACTTTAGAAAATCATCACTGGTATCTAATGTATCCCCTCATCCTCCTATCTCCTTTACGATGTTGGTGCTGGTATGGCACTACGTCCCTAGTGTCCAGGGGTTCCCTGACCCCTTATCCCCATAACATTAGTGCCATCACGGCATTTAAAGTATTCCCAGTGATCTAGTGTTCCCCTCACCCACTCCCAATCCCCATAGTAGCATTGGTGTGAGTACAGCACTTTGAGGAGTATTCCCTGGTGTCTAGTGCATCTCCCCACCCCCCGTCCCCGTAGTAACATTGGTGCTGTTACAACACTGTAGAATGTAATTCCCACACTTCAATCCTGATAGTAAAATCACTGCTAGTATGACAATTTAGACATTAATCCCTGATGGCCAGTGGTTCTCCTCACCCACCAACACCCACTTTAACATTGGTGCTGTTATGGCACTTTTAAAGTAGGTCCTTGTGTCTGGTGTTTCTACCCATCACATTCATGTTCAAGATTTGACACGGTCTTTTGGTCATGTTCACTGCTGCAATGTTGTGGGGATGTCTGCTCTGGTCTACACAGATGAACTCTTTCTTGAAGAGCTTGGCCATGTAGATGCCTTCTTGTAGGCAGTTCCAGGCAGCACTTGGCTAATTAGCATATATCTGTTGCCATAGAATATCTCATTAGCATTCAGCCCTTCACATGGCTCCATGTCTTCATGTTGCAGGATTATGCAGCACCATTTAAGGCTCTTTACTGAATAGCAATAAGGTACATGTGCATGGCTTTTAGGAGTGCAATCCTTAGAATTCACCTCCACTGCACATTTACCTGAATATTGCTGAGCTAATATCTGTCTGGCCCAGATCCTTTTATTGTTTTCTTTAATTAATTTTAAACTAGGAAGATGACCGTCTGAAGCACAGTCAACTATAGATCTTCATTTTGCTGATTGTATAGAACTCTTCCACCTCTGACTACAAAGTATGTAGTCAGTCTGATTTCTGTATTGACCATCTCGTGATAGCTGCATGTAAAGCCATCTCTTAGGCTTTTAAAAGAGGGTGTTTACTATGACCAGTGAATGATCTTAGAATAAGTCTTACTAGTCAGTGTCCCACTTCATTTCCTACTCCAGTGCCAAGCCTTTCCATTATTGCAGTTGTAGTTTGACTCCTAACTTCAGCATTTCATTCACCTATGATGAATGTAACATATTGTTTGGCTTTATTTTGAAAAGCTTCTGCAGATGCTCATAACACAAGTTAACCTCCTCCTCCTCTGCATCTGTAGTTGAAGCATAAAGTTATACCTCTGTATTGTTGAACGGAGTGTCTTGTAGGCTGATTGAGATCATTTTTTCATTATTTGGAATGTATTTTTGGCACCCATTTGTCAATTATAAGGACTATTCCATTTCCTCTACAATATCCTTGACCTTCGTAGAACATCTGATGATATCTGATGCAAAATGCTCCATTACATTGCATTTTAATTCAATAATTCCAAAGATGTCAGTGTTTATGTGATTTTTCTGATGCTATATCAGGATAACTGCTTTCAACACCTCTCTCAGGGTCTTCTGCTGTTGTTAGGATGAGAACATATCTTTCTACATCTCTAGATATTTCTAGAGTGGTCAGGCAAGGTTGTCCTCTCACATCTTTTCTCTTTATCCTAGCTATTAAACCTTTAGCATCAATGCTTGGATCTGGCCTTCATTTCACCCAGGGTTGATCAGATTCTACTTCCATGGAAAATCTGGCCCTTCATGCACATGAACTACTTATTTTTCTCATGAATTCTGGGAACTTCCTTCCCACCTTATGGCCCATGTTGCAGAAGGGATAGCAGTCATGATTATAAGGACAAACCTTTCAAGTCAGTGCACCTTATGAACACCTTTCTCATTGCAGCACCCTTTCAGACCATTTATAACTTCTTGCTTAATACCCACTCTTTTAACTCTTTAGAAATCCTTATGTCTTCTTCCCCAGTCAAAAACTAGAGACCTAAATAAGATGGTAAAATAGACAACCTTAGCTGATGTTCTGCAGGACTGGGCTGATTGGAATCTTCCTTTTGATATCAGGCTTCTTTTACTTAATTTGTTTGTGTCTTTCGGATTCTCCCGATTAGGGGTCACCACAGCGGAACTCCGGTCCGCTAATGATTGGCAGTAGATTTTTACGTACTGGCTTGCCAGGCCTAACGCACAATCTTCAATGAAGGAACACCCATTCATGCATATCGCTACACAGAAGACGCTCTAACTGAGAATCGAACGGGCAACGTCTGTGAGGTGACAACGCTACCGCAGCACCACCACCACAGTGGGCTTCTTTTGGTACTTTATTTGAAGTTATTGTAAGTCATCCAGAAGCCATGTAGCTTCCATTTAAAGCACTACAGAAGTGGGACTGGCAAATATTACAGTTTCTTTGGTCTCCTCACTCTGTTCATGCACACTGCAGAGGTGGAAAGGCCACTTGACTTTTAGTAGCATATACAATGATAATTCTGCACATTGGTATAAACATTATTATGAGGGGCATCAGATGGCTAGCTCTGTACTATGTTGACTGAGTAAAGCATCTAATGCTCTTGGAGCTGATCACTCTCAGTTAGGTGTTATATCACCTTTCAATGGAGCTAGTTAAGAATATTAAAATGATAGTTCCTGTACCTAAATAATATTTATCAAGCTTATCAAACCTTACTCAGAAGTCTTAATCAATACGGTTCTATCATCTTCCTTCTTTTTGCATTTGCTCACCATCTGGGGAGGACATTTTCCCTGTACAACATTGAAGGAACAAAGAAATCTTCTTCCCCTTACAAGTTTTTACAGGTTCCTGCTATCAGTCACTTGGTAATTTTTCTCTCCATTTTAATCTACCTAGTCCTTGCCAATTCTCCTGCATGTAGTCGACACGTTTTGTCTGATATAGTTTTCCAGCACAATTACTAACATATCTCTTCACTTTCAGTTATTTCCCACATGCATTACAGATACAGTTACAGAGGAAGAGGAGGAGCACAAGGAAGAGCGATCAAACTGATACTCTTCCTTACCCAAAATGTTATGTGATCTTCTTCCAGTAGTTGACAACTTGTATCTAGTTTTGTGAGCTGTAGAACTGCCACACCAGCAGCTTTTGTAAATCCTATCTATTGCCTTCACTATTACATCCATTCCTAAATGGTCCAGTTTTTGCATGGAAATGTACTCATCAACTATTTGCAACCCCTGAGACACTAGCCACAGTGTTTACTAACCTGACTCATTACTGCTAGAAATGCAATTAGAGATGAGACATGGAGACATATTTTGGGACTGCCCAAATCTTTCTGTTTAGTGGAAAAATCTTTTTGAAAGTTCAGAAAAATCACAAAAGTCAAAGCCTCCTGAACCACAGACCTGATATTATTTGGCTGCAAAGAAGGCCATAATGAGATTTTGGAAAAGCCATATGCCAGTTAATGCTGGGTTGCACCTGACCAAATCTGTCAAGTTAAATTTCCAGTTGCACAGCACAAGCAGATGATAGCTAAAGCCAATCTAAAATGGCTTACATATCTTAATGTCAGACAAACTGTACAATAAGGCCAACCTTCAGATGCCCCTTCTATGGTGAGATACATGTGTACATATGCTCTTGGACTATGCTGAACCATTCTAGTCATATCTTCTCCCAAACATCTGTCTCTTCCACAAATACTTTAATTCTTTAGTGCACTAAATGCAGTTCCTGCCACTACATTCCTCCTCTGTCTGTCTCTCTCTCTCTTCACCCTACCTTCATGCATCTGTGTCTTTCTGTCTTGACGTATGTTCTTCTTGCTCTCTTAACCCTTGAGTAGCAACAGGTTTGCCAGTTTAATGGGACCGTGTTGTGAGTGAGTTGTGATATTTTCAGTATTTGTAAATTGCTTCAGTCCCCTTTCATGTCCATTAAACAACATAAATGCAGAAAATTCAGAACCAATAGCTTTGCCACTGAGGGATGTCGAGACCGAGACAGAAGCTTACTGCAGAGGTTAAAAAATAGTTTCGGCAGCACTTGAAACAAAATTAGATGTAATGAATCTGATACACAAACAGGATACAAAAAAATTAAGGAGGAAATAATACTGAAAATGGAAAATGTTTACTGAAAGTCAGCATACTAAAAATGTCTGAAGAACATCTAAAGAAATGCATTCAAATAGACTGATATCCTAACATGGATGAACTTATATAAAAATGTTAAAAGGTTGCCTCTCATTGCAGAAAACCACAGCATAGCAAGCCTTCTCCCACCCAGATGTTAGCACTTTCAAAATAGCCATGGACTTACTTAAGTTCTGTTTTTATTGTCCTATATACAGCAAATATTGATTATGACAGATAGCAGATGACTATTCAAGGTTTCCTATCACAGAATCAATATCATTTGCATATTTACACACAGTGATAGCCATGTTTAAGAATATTACAGACTGTAAGAACAGGTCATTCCATTCTCCTTTTAGCAGGTACCAGTTCATAAAACTCTGTACCAAGACATAACCCTTGAAAAAGTGACCCTTCTATGACCACAAGTCAAATGACTAGAGGAAAATTTTCATGCTGAGCTATTATTGGGAATTGTTAGTTTTTGGATGTGAAGATAAACCTGTAAAGACCACAACTGGTCTAACATAATCAGAGAAGTAGGTTCTTAATAATCCAACTCTAGGTGCATCTTTTAAAGATCAGTCTTTGCCATTAAAGAAGGGGATCTTTATATAGTCCAGGTATGCAGTTCATTAAAATTCTAGTCTTTATTTGCCTGTATACATCAGTAAGACTGTATTTTATCCCATATGAGGGTGGGTACTAGCATGGTGATTAGGATACTTTGACTTATTCTGCCTTCTAAACTGTATAGATCTATGAATGCATCAATAATTTGTACACGTTTCAATAGTTGTGTAACATATTAAAGCATTTCAAAATGATAGTGAATCAGTTTTCTATAACAATCAGAGGAAAGACAGAAAGTATTTGTTGTTCTGAAATAGTAGAATATGCTCCATTTGAATAGGAAGGATTGTTTTTCGTTTTGATGAAAATAGAGGCCTTTTCTTCAAGACTATGGATTTCAGGTGCACTTAGGTGAAATGAAGTCACTATAACTTTACTTGGTAAAGTGTTTTTTATGATTGTCTTTTGTTTTAATTTTTGTCACTACATTTGGTATGTAATTATGCTATAATTAACTAGCATTGCTAAACCAGCTTTTGTTTACCTTAATCCAGTTGATCTTGTTTCCTTTGTAACAGGTGTGGCAGGCTGCAGAAAGGAAGAAACTGTTCTGCATCATAAATTTAATATCAATATACTTTAATAATATTCCTTGATTAAAAAGTGACTCATCTCACTTTAGATAGTTAATTATTGCCTATGTTACTACATAGTGGCATCAAGCTGGTCAAGGCTTGAACAAAAGCGCAGCACATCAGATATGAATCCTGTCCTGTGTGTAGCGTGTTACATTACCAAGGTATCAGAAAAGGTGAAAAAAAAAATCACAAAACTATAAGCATGATGTTTTCCTTTCTCTTTTCATTATTTTCAGCATAAAATGCTAAATATTGTTGTTCTACTGCTGAATAATGTGATGTTTATAATTTTTAGTAGCTTTTAATGTTCAACTAGGTATTTATATTTGTTTCAGACATAATTTTTTGCAATTTTTTCCCAGAAAAGTATTCTCTGAACATATGTAGGCAGGAATGGTGTGACCTCCCATAGATGTTGAGTGGAAAATGAATTAGTAGCACAGGTACAGGCAGTTCTGCTGTATCTGACAGTGGACCTATTACTCTTATAGCATGGATGGTTGGCGTTAAATGAGTATAGTACTTTTGGCCAAAAATAGACATTACCATCATATAGTTAATCCAAAAAAATAAATTGACCACACACACATTGTCAAAAGCAAGCAAGAAAAACAAACAAACAAACAAACCAAAAATCCTGTCTGCAGGGGGTAATGGCAAGCCCCCATCTCCACCACCACCATCCCACTAATTCCAAGATCACTTAACAGTGGGGGAAAGGAACAACTTCTTTACCCTACTGTTCACAGTTCTCACAGTATACGCCACTGCTGTTGGTAAGAAAGTATTCAATCAAAGATGATTTGACCTGAAAAGCTGACAAATTGTCCTTGTGTGAATTGCTTTAATGAGGAAAAGTATTGTACCTCTTGAACTGTGTCAGAAGGGGAGAAGTATCCTGAGTGTTCATTCACTGGGCTATCTTTTGCAGTGACCAGTTCATGTCTAGCCCACTGCTAACAATATGCATCATCTTTCAAATGGCTATATTAATCATAATAACTAGATTTGTACCATAAGATGTGTAGTTTGGTGGTTCTTTTATCCAGAAGGTGCAGGAAGAGCGGATAAGGTTAATGTACCTCTCTAACCTTAACATAGTCTTATATAAGTGCTAGCACAGCTGACCTCCAGCTGCCTTCATTTTAAAACATATTATAGTCAAATCAAATCTCAAATGAATAATTAAGTATTGATTTGTAGCTGACCTTGTTAGTCTGATACAATGAGGTATTAACAAATAAATATCAGTGTACTGATCAAGGCTAAGAAGGAAACTTAATTAGAGCTCAGAATACAGTATGGATTTTTCTTTCAATCTGAAGACATACTTCAGTATTTTTACAGTCAGTGTGTGCTTTTTGCTTTTTGAAAGTGCATGTATTATGATGCTATGTATACAGACAACTTTAAGAGGTATAATACACAGTGAGGGATGCCACATGCCAAAAAGAAAGATATAACAAAGAACTGCGGAAACATAGCATTTTGAAATTAAATGCAATTATTTAGGGCATGATATATTTTAAAATACAGGACAAAACAGTAAAGTATAAACCAGAATGCTAAGCTTAATTATTATATACAATAATTGTGGTGTAATACTCTACTGTAATAAGCTAGATCATTGTAGAATTCATTGTAATAACCGGGAGAATGTTTGCTGTTATTGTATTAGTAAAGCAATTTGCATTCAAGATTTTTAGCTTCCAATGTTTATTTATTTGAGTGAGTATAATAAAGTGTACAGAGGCCACACAGATACATTTATGTCATTAATGTATCATTTAGGAAGCTGTTTCTATTTAAAAGAAAGCCTGTTTGAGAAGGGAGAGTAATTTTGTTCACGAGCATGTTGAGAAAAGTTTTGCCATCTGAAATTAATAAGTGTATAGATTTTATTTTTATTCTAAAGATTGCATTGAAATCTATTACTTTTTAAAAATCATTAAATATTGAACCATAGCTGTACTGAATAAAAATGAAATTTATGAGTGCTCTACTATACTGCATTTTGAAACGAAAGCTGCTCATATAATACTGGTTCTCGGCTGTGAATCATACTTTTTTATCTCAGTTTTGAATCACTCTTGCAATTTGTCTTTTATTTCATCTGTATTTGTACTGCTAGTTGGATAAAATAAGTAAATAAAGTAAAAGAGTGTGGATTTTCATTGGGTAGTGCTCAAATAATGTTCTTTAGATTATATAGCTTTAAATAATATATTTTTTCTATCAGTGATTAATGCATACTATATTTCAACATGAAAAGAGACTATAAACCAGAGGACAGCATCTAATACATGTATTCAGTGATTAGCATCTCTTCTGATAGGTTTCAGTTTCTTAGCCGATTACATATCTTCTCATAAGAATCAGATCCTGAACAGACCATTGGATTGTTAAGTGACTTTAACAAGTATAGAGACAAATAACTAAAACTTTGATATGTTCTAAAAATATGCGGATAGCAGAATAACTAAATCGGTTAAGAATGCCAATCCATCCCTTTAAGTTTCTAGAAGAGGAAAAAGGTTTACAATAGAAAGTGGCAGAATGGGCTGAAAAGACTGGATAAATAAACCATTTTTCAAGAAGTGGAAATTATTATTTTGAAAATCAAAGCTGCACAGGCAACATCACAAAAATATACACACAGATCTCTGTCCATATTACTGTAAAATAATTTATTCATTGTAATAAAGACAAATAGTGCTGAAAAAAACTGTCATAAAGCAAGTGATAAGTTGATGCTGCAATAAAAGTCTCCCACAAAACAGATGCTGCTATAAAAGTCTAAAACAAGGGAAGTAACTGCAGGCTTAACAGTACCCCCTTCTCTGGAAAGGAAAATATAAGTTAACATTTTGTACAGTGATTCAGTATCCGGTATGTTATATTCTTTCTTCATGTGTCTTTTGAAGTCCAAGGGTGGAAGCCCCCTTCTGAAAAAGGCAGTCTTCAGGTAACCATTTAAAATGTTTGGACCCACTAGTCCGAGTCCTGAAATATGGAGACTAAACGGCCAAAACAACAGACTTACCTTTACTAAGTCTCGGATGTTGTTTCTCGGAATATTCCCTTTTCTCTATGGTATGGCAATCTCAGAGTTGGTATATATAAGTTCAGGAGTGGGGGGGGGGTTGCCTCCTCAAGGGGGAATACAGGACATGTATAAAGGTAGAGCTTGACACACATTTTTGGTTATCTGGTCACCTGAAAATCAAAAAAAAAAAAAAAAAAAAAAAAAAATCAGTAACCAAGAGGATGTTCAAATAAGTGAGGTTCTATTGTATATCAGTATTTTTTCATAATGTTTAGTAAAGAAAAAGCATCTTGTTCTACAAAGAATGACACAGAAAATGTATATTTTTAAATGTTAATACATTTTTCTGTTTGATTGGTAAGGTTATCTACAAACTTTAAAATGGCTACTAGCCTTTTCCATTTAGTATATATGGAAACACGGACATTTTCAACTAGCTTTGTAAATAATTCTACTTTAAGATAATAAAACCAATATCTGGATGTATACAATTATTTTCAGACAAAAATGGACATTAATATGTAAAATTAAGTGTTTCCTATGTCTGTATGTAAGATCTGGTAATTTACTAATAGCATTGCTCACATCACTACTGGATTTTAAAATATCTCAATTCTGAATAAAAATAGTTTGAAAGTGTACCATACTGTATAATGACCTTACTTTGTCAACTTCTTGGACTGAGTGATATCATTAGAATCGGACACTGTTCTGTTGCTATGCAACAAGGGAACCATGACACCCTAATTTAATTTTTATACACTAACTACTGGATGGGCTATCCCATTGATGCAAAATGAGTTTTGTCTTTAACAAAACTATCATTTGTCATAGTAGTGTCTGATGTGCTCCTTCTAGTTCAAACCAGAGTTGGTATATATAAGTTCAGGTATGGGGGGCTTGCCTCCACAGGGGGAAATACAGGACTCCCCTTCCAGCAAAACAAGTTTAAGGGAAAAGAGCAATTTTTGAGATTTGATCTTCTTCTATGTTTTCCATCTTTTTTTCGGCTTGTCAGCACTCAGCATTTTGAGTGCCGACATTTCAATAGGGAGCCCAGTCTTTAAGCTGTTTTGTAAATAACCCAAGATATTATGAATTTTCTGGGTTTAAATGAATTATTTTATTCCACTGACTTCTGAGCAAAGTTTTTTATTTTCTGAGGGAAAATTGCATTAACCAAAGAACAGTGACAACAATTATCTGAAGGACATCTTACTTGAATTTTAAATGTGAGCCCTAAAATTCTGAATAAGTAAATCTGATTCTCAGAACATATCAGCAAAGCATGCAACTCAGAGTAAAATGTAAAGAACTTTTTTTTTTCTGAAGGGCAAGGGTCCACCCACCCCACCCCCCCGATGTGGAGGCTGCAACTTCCATACCCCAATGTACTTCTTTATACCAGCTCCAAAGTCACTGTACCTCAGAGAAGATGAAATATTCTAAGATGCCAACATTTTTAGTTAGTATATTTTAATTCTTGCTTTTCTGAGAATCATTGTTACAGTATTTGAACATAAAACAGAAACTCATCTAAAGAGTGTTGTTCCTTAGGTCACCAGTTTTAAGTTCAGAATAGAGTGTAATTAGAAAGAATGAATTGTTAAGTCTATCTGACATGGCAAGGGTTTCTCTTGTGAGGATACTGAGTACATCTTTCCCAATTCTGGTTGACTGGTAGTGAATGGCTGAGAATGTTCTTTGTTATCCTATCAAAACCATTCAATCTCCCCCTTGAGTGCCACTGTTAGGTTGGTTTCCATATGAAGTATCACTGAAGACAATTAGTTTCAGGGACTTATCCTTCTCCAGGAGTGGAAATTTCAGAAATTCTTTAGCAGGGTGATTTTCCAAATAGTCTTGCTTGTTTCTTGACTAGTCTGTACAGTGGGATGCTCTATAATGGCTGCCAAACAAGGAACACTAAGGTAATGGCTGCCAAACAAGAAGCACTAAGGTGTCATCTGGTCTACTTTGACTGATAATCCCAGGAACTTGTCCTATTTTTGACTTTGTTCATCTTGATTGGGGTAAGGGGGTCCCACCGCACTGCTCTTGATGTCTCCATGATGATAAAAAAGATTTCTTAAGTAACTCTGTTGATGTAACAACATCCTTCCATCAATAGTAGGCAAGTCCAATCCCACGTAACAAAAGTGATAATTCTCTTTTGTGGCCAAACTGCATGGTAGCTCTTGGATAGAGAATAACTAAAGTGACAAAGCTTTGCAAGCCCCCCCACATACAAGGGTATCCATATGATAGGAAATCATTCCAGTGATGTTATTGTTCCTGTCTAGCTTGTAGGGCACAGTAGGGTCAATCATTGGGGTTCCCCCCTTCTGACTTAGCAATAATGTATTTCACTTTTTATACCAGTGGAGTGAGGGACCTGCCAGGCATTAAACACAGTTCTGGTGTTTCCAGAATCATAAATGTCTATACTTAGTAGAGGATTAAAAATAAATTTCACAACACAACATATCTAGCAAAAATGCAGTCTTAAGCTCCACAGAATGACCTTTCCATTGCTTTGACAAATTACAGACAGAAAGAGATATGATGCATACACTGGTAATTTTTTACAATTTATTTTCAGCAAAGTTCTTCCCAAGCTGTAATGAATGGAATGTAGGCCATCACCTAGCCTGACTGGCACTTTCCCCCTCAGGTGAAACAGGTGTTCAGTTAGGTATTTTCTTTCTGAAGCAGAGATAGAAATTAATGTTAAAAGTGAATTTCAAGTGGTGATTTCTATGGAAAATCTTATGTAATGGAGAACTTTGGCTGGGAACTAAGACATTAGATCTGAAAAGGGGTAGCAAAATATAGCTGCTTTCATGGGTCAGACAACTGGATAGAAGCATCTCTTGCAGAGGTAACACATGGGCAATGTCAGATGAAAGGACTTGCTCAAGTAACAAACTAGCAAATAAAGATGAGGGAATCAAACCCTGGACTACAGGAAGCATCTCATTAACAGCTCAGAATCTTAACCCTGCGCACTGGCTACTGAAAGGAATCACTACTGAGACCAATACTTTTATACGTTTTTACAACTGACTTTGTAAAAGGCCTGAATGAAAAAGTTTGCTTTTTCAGCTGGTGACGTAGCATATAACAGGGAAATGATTTATATCTTCTCTATTGCTGCTATTTACTGGAACACCATCTGCACCAAACTGTCTTCACATTGTTGATTACTATGCTGTTTTATCACCAAAGGGCCTGAATTACTCGTTAAAATAGTTTGATGAATGAGGTTAAGACTAAGTGATTGAAACAGAGATAATAAATAGAAATATTACTGTGTTCAGGTACTTGGAGAGTGGAGGAGAGATCTGTTTGTAACGGGATAGCATGGTGTCACAGTGGTTTGTACTGCTACCACACAGCTCCAGGGCCTTGTTCTAATCTGAAATTCTGCTTACTGTCTGTATGCATGTTTTTCCTATGTCCTCATGAGTTGGCTGCATCCTCCAGCTTCATTCTCCCACTAGTCAATGACATTTAACTGGCTTTTCTAAATTCCCCATGTATACTTTGTTTTCCCCTGCCCTTGTACCTTGGGTTTTGACTGGAAAAGATCCATAACAGCTGTTCAATTACTTGATTAACAAGTTATTTTCACAAAATATGGTATATTAACTTTCATTTAATAGTCTGAGTACATTCAGATGGTGATTAGTTCCAATCAGCATTTCTCTCTTTAACATCTAAAGCAAGCTGTTGTGTAATTATTTGTTTCTTATAAACATTGGATCCTATCAACATGTTTAATTCATTCGGTAGTGCATGCCATACATTTACATATATACTTATTCGTATTGCTGTTTATTCTGCTCTGTTTCTGTCACTGTATACATACAACTATTTTGAGACTGCCAAAAAAGATAAAAATCCTTAAATGTTTAAGCAAATCCTACTGTTTAAAACATTTGTAGATTGTATTATCTTTCTACCTTTTAAAACATTTCTATTCTGCCATTCCTCACACCTCACTTAAAGATTACACACCTGAATCCAAAAGATTAGGGCAACTTATAAGAGGCTCTTCACCATGATGACCTCACAGTCCTGACACCTTTTACTGGTACATCCCGAAAAGAGTCGTTAGGAGAAGGGAGGAAGAGGTCTAGCCTAACTTTCCATTTAATCTGAGATCACTTCCACTACACTTTCCAGCTACTCTAATGAAAGATAAGGCAATTACATAAAACCCTGTATTAGTGACTCGTGATCTGTTTATGGAATATTCTGACATTTCCTAATTGTTTTTACCATAGTCCAATCATTTTATTTATTTATTTGTTTATTTATTTTCATTTGTTTGTTTGTCTGTCTGCCTGGTGGCTTACCAGGGCAGAGTACTGATGAGAAATGAAAACTTGTAGAATCGAGCCCATGTTACATGTACAGGAGAAGACAGAACGAGTAAACAATAGTGTTGCACAGCAAAACTATTTCAGTGTATAAATGCATAAGCGAGTACATCACACTGCTTATAAAAAAGAAGAAAAATAAGCTAATATGACTGACCTAATTAAATTAGAAAACTATTTAGATATTGATGTAGACAGATATAGATATAGATATATTTGAGATTACTTCAACGTTAGAGTAAAGTCTGAGCAGAAGATGAGCTTTGCAGCATTAAAGTTGTGGTTATGTGATATGCCATAAATTGTAGCACTTGCATTTGTTTTGTTCAAAATGAAATCGTATGACTAGGGGTCTGAACTTTGAATATATTGTCTTTAAGTTTGATGGTAGAGATTGCCATAGTTTCAGCATAAGAATCGAGAAGCTGTTATTAGAGCAATGAACCTAGATTTGGTGATTTGGAGTGTTGGTGCTGAACTGGATTGGTATCTGAGGTTCTAAGTGGGGGTTATTCATCTGGTTTATAAAGTAGAAGGCAGTAAGGCTCTTGGCATGGAGCCCTGGTTATGAAGCAGTGTATTTTGTTGGAAATTATTTGCAATGCTATGGTGTTTCTGTGCTGCCTGTGTCAAATATTCCACTTGGACAAGTAGGATGCTTTACCTATGGCAGCTTAGTCAGTCAGGTGGGGAGAGAAAGTGAGATAACTTTTCATTCCAGAAGAGGAGGTAGTTGACTTTCAATCTGATTTTCTAGATGCGTGTCTCAAAATAAGTGGTCATTTTATGCAGTGGTTGAATTGGTATTTGATTGATTGAGTGCTGCAACATTTTGGTAATACTAATAAGAATAAGAATAATAGTAATAATATCCATTTCTTAACCAGGTACGCCTGCTGGACACACAGTCCCTATTCAGGAGTGACCTGGAAGCAATGGCTGGTTAAGTGACTTGCTCAAGGTCACACAGTAGGGCTGAGGGAATCAAATCAAACCCTATACCATGGGAACTGCAGCCCAAGTACTTAACACTTTCCACTCCAGGATATTGGATTTTTGACACTGCAGTGCAGTGCAGTGTTGGGGGGGGGGGGGTTGCAGTCCTGAGTGTGCCACCCTTTGAATGACACATTAAACTGAGGTCCCATCTGCTTGAGTTGGTCGTAGCTCAGGTGGATGTAAAAGATCCCATGGCACAGACTGAAAAAGTACGGGAAGTTCCCCAGTGTCCTGGACAAATTTCCCCTAGTAGTATAAATACTACCTCAGGTCTCCCTAAAAAGAAGCCACTAGCCTAATTGGCCTAACACGGTCAAAAAAGGATAAATAAAATAAAAATAAAGCTATGTGCCTAGCACATAGTGGTACACAGAGGGTGTCAAGTTGTGAAGATTTCTATTCTAAGAGAGCAATGCAGACTGGAACAGTAGGCTTACCAGTTCATATACTGTTCGGTCAAGGGGATATAAAGGAGTGGAGGGAGACACTCCTACACATTACACACTGGTACAAGAACTATTTCTTTCAAAGATGGATGTGATGAGTCAAAAGTGGGATCAAGGCATGTGGGTATCAGAATCAGTAGGCATACTGTATGGGGTAATATGGATTCTAGTTCACTGACATTGTTTTTTTAACCAATTGTTTTTGTAAAAGTATTACCTCAGCTGAAGACCGTACAAACACATAGATAGATAGATTGATAGATAGATAGATAGATAGATAGATAGATAGATAGATAGATAGATAGATAGATAGATAGATAGATAGATAGATAGATGTAGGTTGCAGATAACTCACCAAAAGACCACTTCACTGAAAAAGAACTCAGTCAGGCAAAGTGTCTGAAAGCTCTTTGCACCAAAAGACAATTTATTTGAACTCAAAGTAACTGAAACATGACACAATTAAATATATGCAAAGCAAAAGTATTCAAAAACACTTTTTTCTGCAGGGGAGCAAGCCCCCACTACCTCACTTCCCCTTTACTTAAATAATTCAACTCCAGAATCAGACAGCTGTGTAGAAAAGTGAAAATACCCCACACAGAGGAACCACAGTTACAGCATATATGCAAACCAGAGCAGCAGTTATTATGTATAGGCAGCAGTGGTTATGCACAGGTCACCACAAGCAACAGCTAAAGCTTCCTCATGCACATCTAAATATTTTGGCTTCTGTACTGCAGAGCTACAACTAGCTGAATCACATTCAATAAAATTGACTTTCAGACAAATTGTTTTAGTGAAATTGAGTTTTAAACATTTGCACTGACTGATCCCTCATTCAGCGAGTTTGCCATTACCTAACAGTTTATGTAACCACACATTACTATATATCAATGTAGTTGGATAAAAATATACATAAGTCTATATATGTGTCCTTGTGTCTAGCACAGTAATAGCAAACCTTTTGGGTTTGGTGTGTCAAAAATTTGGAAAATGCCTAACTTGCCTCTGCTTACATGTCAACCCCCCAAAACAAAAAAAATCTAAAATAAATTAAATAAATAAATAAAACAGCATCTGTCTCAATACACCAGGGATAAATCTCAAGAAAATCACAGGCAAATCTAGAAATAAGAGACATGGACAGCTTTAAACTACTAGTTCTATTAATTTGAGACACTGACAGAAGAAAATGAAAGTGAATGAATATACATTTTCTGAAGTAAAATTATTTTATAAATCTAATTATTGTCATTATTAAGTGTAAAAAGTTGCCAGTTTTAGCAGGGATTAAGAGGGGCAGTTGAGACAAATGTAAAACAGCACACTCCTGTAAATGCAGACTACTTGTCCTTTGCAGAAGCGTAACCACGAAGAGAAAACAATGTCAGCACTGCTCTTTGTAGAGTCTATTGAGAAAGTATACCAAAATATTCTTTGAGGTTAATAACTTCCTTACCTCTGCAACAGTGCTGTTGAACTGGCTCATGGCACAAAATAATTCAATGCACTTCACACAAGCAACAAATGCAAAAGCAGTTTCTTTGGTAACTTGGTGTTGGCGAATGCTGGTGCATCACCCAAAATGTCGCGGCATGCCACCCTTGACACGCGTGTCATAGGTTCGCCATCACTGGTCTATCTCATTGGATAACATAAGTGTATAGATGGTGAACTACTGACTTCTTTATATGGATAGGAATACAGAGATAACTGTGCTCCTAGTGTGAAGTTATGTACAGGGTTATCATGGAATGATTGTACCACATGCCAGATGCCACCAGATCCAGAACATAAAACAAAACAAAGTTTATTTATTTATTTTATTTATTTATATTTGTTTATATGTCTTTGTGCTATTGTGTACATGTCTCTAATGGATAATTTGATAAAATACAGTATCCAGAGAATACAACTATGCTTGGCATTCATTACAGTATGGTTTCCAATTATACAGGTTACTAAAGGTAAGCTGTCAATGTCTGCCACTCACACATACATTTTGGGTGTGATAGCAGTACAAACTCTGTGATCCTACAATGGACATACCTGATTTTACATGGCTTTTTACTACCCTATTTTGTAGTGGTGACAGCTTATTTGATGGAATTGCATGAAGTTCAGGAACCCAATCATAAAGGTTCTCATGTTTGCTTATTTCCATATATTAAATGAGGAACCTCAAAAGTCTTGATATTTTGCAAGCATTGAGTGCCTTACCTCGTGCATTGATCATTTTGAAATCTAGCACTAGAATTCTTATTAATTCTCTAAAACAACATGTTGAATTTCTATTTGACCTAGCTGAAAGCTAGTGCATAGCTCTTATAGTGGTATTCATAGTGGTGACCTCCATGTGTTTGCAATATTAGTCTGTGAAGAGCAAGAGCTACATACATAGGTGCGCAAATAAGATCAGTGCAGGTCATTCACCCTGACTACGGAAACACAAAGGTGTTTTGATTAACACACTTCCCTATGGCAAAAGTATAACATACTTAAGAAATATAGCACTAAGGACTAAGATCTTATGAGGTTAAGGTGCCTTAGATGCTGGGGTATTACTAATATTCATAGCAATAAATACAAAAGGGCCTCATTTGCACACAAAATGCATAAAGGACCCTGAACTTATGTGACAGCACCATATTACTCAAGGATTACTCAAGTTAGGTAACAAATTAATTAGGAAACTGCAAACTTTGATAATGGAAGGAAAAAATATATGGGAGATTAATATGAAACTGTTTAAAATAAAGTAAAATTACTGACTTCTCTTCAAATCATATGATGGGCATAAAACAATGGCTTTAGTGAATATTGTAAACCTGTTATTTGAATGGAAAATTATTACAGCAACAGTGGAAATGTGATCACTGAGAAAATAGTTTGGTGATTGTGCATGCATGCTAAAATTACTGAAGTGGCAAGGATGTTTTGTTAGCTTTACTGGGAGACTTTTACCCACTGAGGTGAGGTAATTGAGTTGACTTCAAGAAATGTTTTATTCATACAATGGGCATATTACTGCAATACTGTAAGCTGTCATTTGTAAATGGAAATCATTATAGCAGCAGTGGAAATGCGATTGCTAAGAAAATTATATATTTTGCTTTCATTTGGTGATTGTGCCTACATGTTAAAACAACTGAAGTGATAAGGATGTCTCTTGCTGGCCACTTTACTTTCTGGACTCTGCATGTGTATATAATGGCGGATTGTGTTGCATAACTTTTTTCCTGAGGATGGCAGGTGCTGCTTGACTGCTTTCTTCACTTGACTGGACTCTGCATGTGCATATAATTATGTTTTTTAACAGTATGGCAAGTCAGTGGATTGCAAGGTACATGTAATACGTGCAGCAAAACATTTTACAATGGAGATGTATACGACATGATCATTTGGCTATGAATGACAGAATGCTTCATTAGCTTAGACCACTTTACACAATTTCACATTTACATCTCATTTTATTTAATTTGCTTACACTGAATCATGGGCATCGTGCTTTAATGTAAACAGCCTCTACGAACCACTGTGGAGCTACACTAACTCATGGACATCAAGAATATCCATAACATGTTCATTTAATGACTAGGAATACTGGCCTTAATGGTTTTTCCAAACACATCTTCTGAAAATGTATTTATTTTAAACATTCATTTACATTTCTAACATACCTGTTATTTTGTACCATTGTTCTGCAAAAGAAGAATTGTGATATACTCATACCACATTTTCCTTCAGTTTTTCTGTTTACCATTTCATCAAAATATTGCATGTGTTGTGTAATCTGTGCAATTGTTTTTTAGTCTCCTTTTTTGTCTGCTAGAGCTGAATATCTGTTACTGTTTGTGACCTTTAGAGCTTGTAGTGAAATCTTTTGTCTGGAGAGGGCTAGCTGTTTTCTTTGTGCAGAAATAATCAGTCTAGTTTGATCTAGCTAAAGGCATTCCTGCAACACTTTATTTTTGATTGGATAATTGGGCTGGTTTCTGTTTCTCTGTCTTTTATAGCCAGTGTTTTAAACCAGGTGTACTTATTTGCTCAAACTGTTCAAAGCTGCAGTGCTCTGCTGTGATACTGGAAAAATATAAGTGCTTATTTTCAACTGTTTCTGCACTTCTGTTTTACTGTATAGCTGTGTAACTTTTTTTGTCCCATCTTCTTGGTGGCTTTGAGTTGCCCACCTCTTGTATAAAGTTGATACTGGACACTCCCCCAGTCACATTACATCAGCTCTTTCTACTGTTTATAGTGAGAACTTAGTAATGACCAACCCCTTTAGCTTCTGAACCTTGAAGTATCTCATTACCTTCTGTCTCTTCACTTTCTACTACCAAACACTTTCTACTATGAAAAAAAAACTGTATCTCTCTCTACTTCATTTTGCTGCTTTTGCTTAGGATTCAACTGCATTTAGTTTGTTGTATTTATTACTACTTGTTGGTAGCTCACTAAACCGATGACAGTATTCTACTGAATCTCTGCTTTATTTGTGCTGTCTGTTACTGCTGTGATTTGTGAGCTACTGTTTCAAAGCAATCTACTGAGTAACTATATTTCATTGCTATCTACTGCAATTCATTACTGTTTAACTGCATTTTATTGCATTTTGTTGCTGTTTAACTGTATTTTTTCATACTGCGAGTTCTAATCTTTTCACTATAAGTGATTAATATGTGCTTCATTGTGAGTTTTTTCTTACTGAGTTCTTAACCTTAAAATTGAGTAGCATAGTCCAAATACAGGTCTGTGGCATCCAGAGCTTCAGCTGCATGATTTTTAACCCTTTTTGAGGTATTCCAGCTACAAGTTTTCCCTTAGTAGCACTTGTTTTATCATCTAGTATTACTACTCGTAGACCTTCCTCCCGTTAACTTCTTAGCTCTTTCAATTTCTGACAAATATGGATGGACAATTGCCTACATTTCTCCTGCCAGTCTGGTCAATATGGACATCCTGAAACAGTGTAACAACTGCCTCATGTACATGGACAACCCTCTACTACTACCAGCTAGAAACACAAATTGTGAGAAATGCAATTACATCAAGTACATAGTGTCATTGCTGTCTCCCCCACAAACCAGTATAATTGATATTGAGAAGGTTGGCAACATGAACACCACACCTAAAACACCACCCACACCTACACAACACACTCCCACATATGCGGAGGCCCTCAACAAAAACATACCCAAACAAAAGAGACCTCACAGGCATAAACATACACAAATGCCACTGCCTACCACACCACACATAGTGCACAGACCTGTGTCTCACAGCCACTAAGGCCTAAACATACACCCAACTTATTAGTCATAGGAGACTCCATTGTGAGACACACAGATGTTCCTCTCACCAGGCTGGATAAAGAGAAATTCACAGTTAGTTGTTTGACGGGTGCCAGAATCCACCATATCACCAATGCACTCATGTCTCTCAACACGTACTGTTATGACTCTGTCATAGTCCATGTTGGAGTGAATGACTTGAAACGTACCTTCCTGGACTATATGAAGAGAGACATAATCAAGTTCTCTGAGTATGTATCACAGACAGGTATGTTCCTAGCCTTAAGCAGCATTCTACTGTCACCCAGAATGATGCCTCAATACAAACAGAAAATAATTGACTTTACCAACTGGCTTAGTTTCTGGTGTCATTCAAAGGGGAGCTAGGATCTGACAGTCTGGGATAACATGATTGACAAGCCACGATGCTTTGCCAGAGATGGCCTGTATCTGTCTCCTTTGGGCTTCAGGCTCCTGTCAAAAGCTCTTGCCTCCCCCATAGTGCCTTTTTTAGGCAATGCCATGAGTTCAAAACTACCAACATGAAAATGTCATCAAAACGTAAATTAAAGGTCATGCTGCTAAATGCTAGGAGTCTAAACATGAAACTGGACTCATTGCAAGTATTCTTAACCCTGGAAGAAGCTGACATTTGTGCAGTCACAGAAACCTGGTTCAAAGTTATGGAGAGCACCCCAGCCATACCAGGTTACTCATTCTATCATTCATTCAGACCCCAAGCCGTGGGCAGCAAAACAAAAGAAGGTGGAGTTGCAATATATATACAAGACATACACACCTCTAGGCTGGTCAAACAGTATGATGCACAGGAATTACTCCAGGTGCAGTTAACAACTGACAAAACCTCTGTTCAAATCATAGCTATCTACAGGCCTCCAACCAAGATGCCCACTCCACCTATCTGGGCCTCTTCGAATCTATCAAGATTCAACCCTTTACCCTGATCCTGGGTGACTTTAACTATCCAACCATAGATTAGTAGAAATACTCATGCCAAAACACAAATGCCCAGAGATTGCTTGATGTTTGTCAATGCAAATGCCTTGAACCAGTTGTTTTACACCCCAACAAGAGGTGAAAATATCTTTGACTTGGTATTAACCAACATGAGTAACCACTGCATCATCTTTGCAGTGTCATCATCCCTGGTAAGATCCGACCACAAAGCAGTCACTTTTGAAATCACCATCTCCCCCGACCCCCACCCCAGCTAGGGTCAAACAAAAAAACTTCTCCAAAGCTGATTACAACATCCTAAGGGAAGGTATAAACAGCTTCACAGCCCCTCCCCCACCACAGAAACTGGCACATATGTCCAAACTTATACCAAATATGAGCATTTATATAGCTGCATGGAATCAGGAATACCAGACAGGACTAAATCCTCCTCCTCAAGGAAGAGTAAACTTGTCTGATGGACATCTACAATAAATAAACTCTATAATAAAAGGAAAAAAATTCCTGTCCAGGACCAAGAAGGAGCAGGTATCCAACTGGAAGCAATTTCTCCTTAGCCTGAATAAGCAGATAAGAGCACTAGTGAAATCAAACTTCGAGTCCAAACTGGCCACATCTACTAAAGACAGTCATAAGGCTTTCTTCACGTACTGTATGTCCGCAATCTCAAGGGAAGCACCCAGATCTACTCAGAACTGGTGGTCAAGGACACCACATACACAAACCCTGTAGATATAGCCAACCTGCTGGCAGACAGGTTCAGTGAAAACTTTACTTCTCTGTCCCCCCATCAGTAAAACAGGACATCCCCAGTACCTGCCCCCTCCCCTTATCTCTAGAGAGCAAGTCATCACTGCCCTCTCAAAGGCAAAAAATACAGCTGCCATGGGACTCGATAACATCCCACACTGCATCCTACATAAACTCAGGCAGGAACCTGCAGCACCATTAGGAACCCTATTCAACCAAAGTCTGAGTACCAGCTGAGTGGAGGACAGCTACTGTCAGCTCTTTGCACAAAGGTGGAGCATCCACTGATCCAGGAAATTATACACCCATCAGCCTAACTAGCCTGATCTACAAGGCTATGGAGTGGGTTATCATAGACCTCATTAACAAGGACAGTGGCAACCTCCAGACACTTGATCTGACACAGTTTGGTTTTGTCTAAGGGAGGTCATGCCTGTAAATTTGGTTGACTTCTTTGAGACAGTCACCAAGGCCATAGACAAGGGGAGGAAGATGGTGCACACCACCTACCTTGACCTGGCCAAGGCCTTTGATACTATTCCCCCACTCAGGTATAATAGATAAACTCTCTCAACTAAGCATCAATCCATATGTTACCAGATGGGTAGCAAACTGGCTTACTGATAGAACACACCTAGTCAAAATAGAGGAAGCAACTTCAAGTAGTAGACCCGTAACAAGTGGTTTATCCTAGGGATCAGTCTTGGGGCCTCTGCTGTTTGGGATATATTTCTCAGAGGTGCAGACCAAATCTAGTGGGTTATGGCTGACCAAGTTTGCAGATGACTGCAAGCTGGGTGCTGTCATCAATTCCCCTAGTGATGCGGACATCCTCCAAGAGGGTCTCACCCAAACAAATGACTGGTGCCAGAAACATGGCCTCAGACTGAATGCCAAAAAATGCATCATCATCCCTTTTGGGAAGAATGATGTCCCCACAAACTATCACATTGATAATAAGGCAGTAAGCACACAATCAGTTGTGAGGGACATGAGAACACAGGTTGATAGCAAACTGACTTATGACCACCATATTGCCTCCGTTGTATGTAAAGCTTTCTACATGGCCCACCTCATAAGTAAGAGTATCTCATCCAGGGACAAGGTGGTCATAACATCCCTGTATTCTTCCCTTATAAGACTGATTATTTAATACAATGCCTCTTTCGGCATGTACCTCACAAAGCACATGCAGTAGCTGGAGAGACCACAGAGATGCCTCAACCAGAGAATCCAGGGCTTCAAACATCTACACTACACAGATAAGCTAAAAGCCCTGTTCCTCTACTCATTCTCCTACAGACTCCTCAGAGGTGACCTCTGTCTGGCATACAAAGCAATCTCAGAACCCACCTTGACGGGATCCGCAAGTCAAGCTCCACTCGAGTAACCTGCACATGATACCTCAGTCTGGTCTGTGACATAAATGGGATTTGTTGGCAGGACAGATTTGTGTCTCAGAGACTCCCCATTTTGTGGAATAGACTCCTACTCCACGTAAAGCAGAGTACCTCATTAAACATTCTTAAGTGCAACCTAGATAACTGGATGGGGAACAGAAAATACACGTCTGGGATTCCACCTGTGTCCCTGCTGGACAGTGCCATAGGGTGCTGACTTCTTGGAACATGGGTTAAATTTTTGGCTAGGCTTGTATGAGCCTCAGGGCCAATAGTCTAGTAACTTCCTATGAGCCTATGATCCTATGAACTCTACTAAAGCTTCATTTATGTAACATTATCTCCCATAGCAGTTTTCTTTCCTTGCATGTCTTGCCATCCTCTAAACTTTTAGAAGGAACAACTAAGCAAGCAATACTGCCCGACAGCGTATGTGTTAATGTGTAACTAATGCCCACCCCGGGGTGTTGTAGACCACTGGAAAGGTATTACTTACATATTAACACACACCCTGGAGGGCATTATTGCGCTTAGAGAATGGGCTCTCTGTAAAATTGTTGTTTTACTTACTTATGCATTTTTTTAAGTTCTATTTTATTTTTTTTAATATATTTTCATGTAAAATAGTTCCTCAACCTAATGTTTCATACTTGCTGTAGTATATTTTAATGGGGTTGGAGAAAGCATTTTACATCCAAAATGTATTAAGAAAATAAAACTGTACTTAAAAAAAAATAAGTAAGTAAAATATAACAATTTTACAGACAGCCCATTCTCTAAGGGCTGGCAGAAATCATTCTATCTTCACGCTCTCTCACACATGCTACCAGGGGATCATTGGTTCACTTTCACATTTCTCTCTCTCACACGCGCACATACACACACACACGCACACACACACACAGACTCACATTCACTCACACATGCAGACAAAACACACACACACACACACACACACACACACACACACACACACACACACACACACACACAAACACAAGGTCTCTCTGCTTTCATATACACAGTCACTCACACAAGATCGGTCTCACCCTCTTTCTCAGTCTCTGACAGTCTCCAGCTGCTTTCATACACACATTCAGTCTCACTCCTTTCGATCTCTCTAATACACAGGCTCCTCTGCTTACATACATGCATTCACTCACACATCACTCTCGCTTTCTCACACACACACACACACACACACACACACACACACACACACACACACACACACACACACACAGTTATAGGTATACATTCACTGTAGCCAGTCAACCAGCATGTCAGTATGTTCTTGCTAGATGGAATGAAACCAGAATAGCCAGAGAAAACCTATGCAGACATGGAGAGAAAATGCAAGCTACACACAGGCTGTGAGCAGAGATGAGGACTGAACCCTGGACCCAAGATTTTTTCAGTGAGCCACGATGTGCCATCCCTTCAGTGGTCTTCCAAGATGGCCTTTAGAGGCTCTTTAGTTACATACAGAGACTCTGTTTCCTTTTCTTTGTCACAGTTTCACACACACACACACACACACACACACACACACACACACACACACACACACACACACACACACACACACACACACACACACACACACACACACACACACACAGTCTCTCTGCTTTCATGCATGCATTCACTCACACATGCAGACAGAAACACACACACACACACACACACACATACTCTTACTCTCATACACGCATACTGTCTCTTACACATGCTTTATTTTATTTTTTTCCCTTTTTTATTTTACACTCACTAAACAGCAAAAGTGCTGCTTAGCAAGTGTAAAATAATGGCTCGCTTGCTCTCACTTTCACTGACATGCATACATACACTCACACACACACACACACATACTCTTACTCTCATACACGCATACTGTCTCTTACACATGCTTTATTTTATTTTTTTCCCTTTTTTATTTTACACTCACTAAGCAGCAAAAGTGCTGCTTAGCAAGTGTAAAATAATGGCTCGCTTGCTCTCACTTTCACTGACATGCATACATGCACTCACACACACACACACACACACACACACACACATACCCTTTTTTTAAATTTTTTTTTACATTTTACACTCACTAAACAGCAGAAGCACTGCGTAGCGAGTGTAAAATAACGGAGGCCACTTCATTTTTCTCAGTCCAAGCTCCACGGCGGCTTGATAAGCTGCCATGGAGCAGTGGACTCATTTTTCACTGGGCATTACTTGTACATTAATACCCTGCTAGAGAATGTTTGTTTTCAAATCATGGCACTGATGTACAATAAGCCCATTTCTATTGTTCATTACATTTTTTTTTTCAAAATTTAGAAACTGCCTGATTAATAGCAATTCTTGGCCTCTAGGTCTTCGTTCTCATCTTCTGTTATAACCACTATTTTTATTATTTGATTACTAGCTAGTTTTGTTTTTATCCAAGTGATAGTTCTTGAATTATTGTTTTGCTATTCTCTGATAAGGTCATGTAATCTGTCTTTGCAGTATTTCCCTAACTTTGTGTTTTTCAGCTTTTCCCAGTTAGGGGTCGCCACAGCGGAACTCCGGTCCACTAATGATTGGCAGTAGATTTTTACGTGCTGGCTTGCCAGGTCTAAAGTACAACCTTCACCGAAGGAACGCCCATCCACGCATGTCCCTATGGTTGATTAATCAGAATGTTTTGTTCAGTGTTGCCTCTCTTACTTTGAGGTTCATTGTAATGGTTTTCTTTTGAAAAGCAGCTGCCAGAAAAGAATCATATCAGATTCAGATTTTTTTTCATCAATGTGCTCAAATATTTCACATCTTCATTAATATTTTGCTTCAAAACTTTCATTGTTATACATATGTCAAACCCAGAAGACTAAACGCACAAATAATTCACTATTCATATAACTCATTCTGCATCGTACAGCACTATTATTCTCCGAGTTTGTAATTTTTCCCTTTTCCAAGGGCCTACAGCATAAACAGGTGAAAATAGATATGTGTTATGTATATCTCTGTGCATTCAAACTGGTCACTGGTCACTATCATGGCTACAAATCTTGAAGCAGGAATGCTTTTAGCAGTCATACTCTAATTATGTTGACCCTTTTTCAGATGCTTTACATTCCACTTTAGCATACATTCCATTATATATATTATATCAATAGTTTGCTGATGTAGAAAGAAATTAACACCTTTGTGTAGTTTCTTAGCTTTGGCAAAAGTATGCAGTTTTGTTTTCTGCCTTCTTTATTGCTTATTGTGAGAGATATAGTAAAAAGTGAATATTCATTAAGTATGATAAAGGAACACTAAATCAGAAATAACTGAATCACCGCACAATGAAAAGGATTTTTCAAACATCTAATTCCAGATATCCTCATCATAATAACTACATACTTGTTAAAGAGAATTATTTTATTGGGCGTTGTAGACTAGTAAGACCACTAGGTATGGCTGCATTTTTTAGTGACAGATTGCCAATAGGTGTGCATGCCATGTGTGAGTGTGTTTCCTGTGGTGGATTAGTACCATTCAGGATTCAATTCACTACCTTGCACTTACTGAGTGCTGGGAAAGGCTGTGACTCTACTGTGACCATGAAATGGGTTAGATGAGTTATCAGGAAATAAATCAAAAATGCAAACTCAAAGTCTTGTCCTGTTCAAGTGTCTCAATTAATGTGAGCAGGATATAATGAATTTCATGATCATTAAAGCATGTATCCAGGACATATCTCTTTTACACGTAATGACCTTAGCCAGTATGCAACACTGCCAACTTTCTTGATGTTTTCTGTATTGCACATGATTTTTTAAGCTTAAGCATTTCCAGATATAAAGAAATATGTCTGCAGAAAAATGTAGGAGCCATTTATTTTTTCTTACAACATTTGCATATGTCTGTATTTGGGCTGTTATAAGATTGTGCCAAAGTATCTTTGAAGGAATGCCCCAACTGACTTGTATTTGCCAAAAGGAAACTGCAAAATGGGAAATATTCCTTCTGCAGTGTAAACTATAAAATAGCAATTCAGTTTTGAGGCAAAGCCAAATGGCAATTCATTCCACACTTCTTCCATTACATATTTTACCTAAATCCCTCTGATTTTTATATTCATACTCTGAAATCAAGCCACCTATGGAGTAAGAATGACAAGCAGTCTGCATGCTATTTCAAATACAATAGTCTTTGTTTATTTACTTATTAATGTATTTATTTAGTTTTGCAATTATTGTTTTGTACAGTTACAAGAAACACAGTATGCATTTTCAGATGCTTGTCTATTTGGCCATGTGTCCTTCTGGCACATGGACATCTAGGCATTTTCCAACAGGAGAATTACATTTGCTAACTTACTCTTATGTGGATTATGCTGCCAGCATTTTATTGCACTGCAGATTTAAAATACATTTGAATTATGTATTTTGACCTATTAAGCAGTTATACTAGGTCTCATAGATATATTGTAGTGAACTCATTCATAAAAATGTCAGAAGGGAATGAAACATTTTGAAAAATTAGGTATTACCCAGCTGCCCGACTGCTTTGCAGATATCCCAGGCTTGATCATACCTCTCTACTGTCCAGATTTTTGCAGAAGGTCCAGATGTTTGGCTCATATTTTTGGTTTGTTATTCATAAAATCTGTGATTTTCTGGCAAATCAGTGTGATGAACTGAGGACTTAAGTCACTAAATAATGACATACATTTGAGTTTCAGACTTGTAATCCTTCAGAAAATGTATGTTAAAATAAACCCTATTACTGTAGCAACTTTCTAAGTTTATAAGAGCAGTATTTAAAATATGTCCCTATATTTGTGCCTTTGTCCCCTATTTTGTTGGGCTTTGTCCAGATTTCTTGCATTAACAGGTTGAGAGGTATGGGCTTGATTAGAGGCTTGAGTGCCTGAGAAGGCCGGGGATGGGGAGAGATGAGAAGAATCGGCAAGAGAGGGCTAATCCATTACAGAAGAGAGGGTAGGGATCCTGCTTGTCATTTAGCACACAGGGTAGTGCTATAATTCCATATCAGATGTCATTTGAATTTGAGGTACCTGGAATTAGAAGCTAGTTCATGCTACATGTTGTACATTTTGATAACTACATCCTCTAGCATACTAGGACAGCATATGTGAGTCTCCTGGATTATTCTGTTCTATGCTTCCCTTCCCCTTTTTAACCTGCTGACATCTACAATTGTACCAGCCAGGAGGAATAGTATAGGGACCGCTTAAGTTGCAAGCAATACCAAACGTCTGGAAAGATAGGCAAAGTGGGAAACTTAAAAAAACTAAGAAACTTAGGCAATGACTGCTTCATAAGTATTTCATCAAAATTTGCTCTACTAGTTTCATGAACATTTAAAAAGTTGATCTATAAATATTACATGAGGTGTCATCAAAAATTGTAGTTGGTATTCATTCGCTGAGCATTTGTTGAAGATACACCTTTAATAACCTAACCTTGAAATCAGAGCATGAGAGATCATCTTATCAATAAATATCATGCAACCATTAACCAAAAGGTTTATTAACTAGGAACTTGTGATTAGCCATATAATCCACAGACTTATTTAAAATTAAGTAACAGTTTACTGATCCTTTCTTTTGGTTACTTAGCAATTTTATATGAGTACATTGTATCCATCAACCAGAATTAGTATGTAGGCACTCAGCAATGACAAGAAAGTAATAGATTGAGGAAGTATGCAAATTAATTTTTAAAAGATTTTTATGGAAATTAGAATTTAATGCATTTAGTGAGAAAGGAGATGACAGTAGCAGTGTTAAGCATCTATTCCTCGAGTAATTAAATGAACTCAGTGTACACCCAAGGCAGTATAATTGAATCTGTTACATCACTAGCACAGTGTATGATATTTAGGATGTTGCTAACACAATATAATTACATTTGTAATATAGCTAGTGCAAGATATTTTGATAGTCTTTATTTTTCAGCACTCAGCGCAGTAGCACAAATGTACAGTAAATTTAATATTGTTTTTTAAGGAGTGCAGTAAAGAGTAATTTCTATATGTCAAATGTTTCAGACTATTAGAAGGAAAGTTTGGTCTAATACAGATGGATCTGAGTTATACAGACTATGTTATGTCATTCGGTCTTTATCTCTACAAGGGTGTGAGGTGCAACTATGCAGATTTTCTTCCACGCTTCCTTGAATTTTGGAGTAATATTAGCTGTTTTCAGTACATTAAATGTGTAAGTCAAAAACTCCCTGTAAGTTATGTTGCCCTTGACATCTGTTTAGAGATAATGTAGTTTTTTAATCAGGAGGACAACTGAGGGAATAAGTATATTGATGTTTCCTTCTTTTTAACGTAGATATTCAACAGAAGAAAGAACCATTGTAGCTTGCTGCTAATGATTTTATTCTGAGTTAGATTCTCCAGTGCTGTGTTCCATACTGAACACAGTATCTTATAATCTTAAGAGTATGGGTCAGAAATGTTATGTTTTTTTTTTTCATCTACATTGTCAGATAAAGGACATTTTAGATGCAAAGTGGAATAGTTTGACTGGCATCATGCAGGCTTTTTAAATAAGCATGCACTGCATATAGGTCACTTTCAAAAGAGTTGCATTGTTTGCATTTTTTCCACATCTGGGGCAAATTCAGTGCAATTTTATCATGCTTTACAAAGCTGTCAAGTATTTGGAAATTCTCACTTCCAATGCGTGACTAAGACACCTCTATAAGTTCCAGAGGAAGGATGCTGATTAGAATCCATTTTGTGGGTCGTTTTTAGTGACTTCACCGTGACTGAGTATAACAGAGTAATCTATTATTACTGGGATTACTGTAATTAGTACTATTCCATTTTGTTAATTAGACCATGATGTTTGGGGGATTTTATGTAATATACTTTGTGCTAGTCACTTAGCAGCCTTTAGATAAATCTGTTGGAAAAAGGTGGTTGAATGTAGTTAACAACAACTTGTATGCTGTCATCCCAAATGTCAGCTGTATCCAATACGCTGATGAATTCACCCTGATTTGCTCAGCCACATCTCCTACAGATCTGTGTTCTGCTACCCAGTCCAGCTTTAATACTATAGAAAACTGTCTCTCTGAACGTTGATTGTTACTAAATCCCAAAAAAACTAAAATGCTGTTATTCTCACCAACACAAAGGTCTGCTGCTTTTACCTTTACCATCAATGCAAATGATGTCACAATAATCTCCCCCGACCCCTCTACAAAACTATTAGGTGTCATTATTGATAATAACCTAAAATTTGACCTACATGCAAACCAATTGATCAAAATCATCAATAAAAAACTTGGGTCACTGTATAGAATAAAAGCCTTCCTAACCCCTTCAGCCAAGATTGCCATAGTTTGCTCTCTTCTACTTTCAACGCTTCTATATGCTTCCCCCCTTCTCTCTAATCTAAACAAGACTGCACTTAATAGACTGTCAACCTATTATAATCACATTGCCAGGTTTTCCACTTGCCTGCCTTTTAGGACACACAAGGACACACCACTGCATCAACCTTAACCAGCTTGGGTGGCTAGAACTTCCCAGTCTAATCCAATATAACCTTCTGATTATGGCTAATAAAATCCTCTATAATCCAGATAATACACCAGGACTTAAAAATATTATTGCACCCTATAAGAATCCGAGACTGCTTCGATCCTCGAACAGACTACTAATTCAAACAATCAAAATTAACAATGCAGCCAGTGATTCCCTCTTTGCAAACTCTGCAGGCAGAGCCTGGAACTCACTTCCAGCTGATATTACTTTGTTCTCCTCCCTAGGCCAATTTAAAACTAAAATAAAACATCTGACACTAAACTGGCTTTGCCACTGCAACAAGCCTGGCTAACTCTCATCATGATTGTGAAAAACCTATTAATCAAACTACTTTTGAATTTTCCCCCTGACTGTCACCAGGGAGTAACTCTAACTTGTTGAACTTGTCTATTTATGTTTGCTTATGTATTCTTTGTCATTACTATATTTGTAATATGTTTTAATTGCTTTTATTGTATCTGTATACCTTGGAGCTTTTCTCCCCGGGCCTCCGCTGAAAATTGACATGAATCCAGTCGGATTATCCCGGACAACAAATGTAAAATAAATAAAAATAAACATGGATGGATCCAGAAGGCTAGAGGTTAGTGTGCAATTAGAGTAGTGGTAATAAGGTTGTTCCCATACCATTCCACATTCTGTAAGCCATTTTTGGCATTGTTAACAAGGTTTGAAAGAATTTCATTGTGATGGTTAATTAACTGTGGTTGAGACTATAAACTGAGACTATAAAGAAAACCCTAGGGTTAATATATCTTTCCACATAAGATAAAAGTGAATCTTGGCTGAGTGAGGGGTCCAGTGATAGTCTACTAAGTGTACTAGTTATTCTAGTAAATGTTAAATATTGACTTTTCTAAAAGTGTACTTTGAAGTTTGGCTGTTTTTACCTCCCTAGATTCATTGAGTCTGCTCAGTATATCCAGGCATCCAGATAAATTAATGAGCTATGTTACTGATTTCCTTAATCTGAGTAGTTGTAACACTACAGTAAGTGTTAAGATGTAAAACATCTTAGAAATGATATTCATTTTATTGCCATAGTAATATCATAATAATGAAGCTGAATTTATCCTACTTAAATAGTAGAGCAAATAGATAAAGCCATGACTGATAATCTGGGATTGGTTAGTGATCGTGAGACTTGAGAAACCAATTGAAAAGTGTAGGAGTGAGTAGTTATTGCTGGCTCACCCATCTAGGGTGCAGGGAAGCAGATTGACTGGCTGTGTGAATGGTTTCTAGCAGGGGTGGGAGACCCTGCAAGCAGCTGCTGGGCAGAGATTTTAATTACCACCAACCTGTGCTTTGTACAGTAACTGAAATTGGGAAACATGTGTATGCATGCACATGCTCAGACTAGCATTCTGGGCATGGACAGCCATCAGACAGCCACAGGGTCAAACACATAAGCAAGGGAAAAATGTTCCACCTTCTAAGATTGTTTGGATGATAGCTACTCCTTTGAATGATTGGCACCTCTGAAACATGACACCTAAGAGTGAGATGCCACTAGGAAATTCCCTAGTGGAAGCTAGACATTCTCCTCCCCCAGGGGGTGATAAAAGACACATCCTGCTGTATAGGAGAAATTAATGGGTGAACAACAGTTTAAGAGGAGGTGGTTGATGGCCGGCAAGTAACAAAGGCAAAAATCTCGAAGAAAAAATGTTGACTAATTTTTCCTGGATGGTCTTGTAGATTTGTAATAGAGAACATTTGGATCTTTAATTCCAGACTTATTTACTGATTGCAGGCTGACTGTTATACCTAATTTTTTTTAAAAAGACAACTAAGTTAGCAGCCCTAACTAGGGGAAATATAGTTGATTTTTTTTAAAGATTCCATTTATAGCTTCATATGTTTCATCAAGCCTCTGTTTTATTTACAAGTAAGGAAATTGGTATAGATAGCTTTGGGATGCATAGCAGAATGCAATACACAAAACACACTACTTGTTATTTGTTCCAGTTACGTCCAATAAACACAACACACCAAATGACATTTGATGACCATTATTATATTTTCATAAACATAACTTTACTGAACAAAATTTAGTTTATTAAACAACACGAATACTAGGGTAGCATATCCCAGTTTACTCTGACCAAATAAGCAGCATCATTACCACCACTCACTTACTCTCACTTCAAGCAGCATCCCACCACTCACGTTTATCCACTAACTCACTGAATCAAATACCCAACACCAGAGGGGGAACAGAAGAGGGGCAACCCTGCCCCTCTTCTTCACTAAACAGCCTGACACAAGCTGTTCCCACTCATTCACTTCAAAGTCTTCACCAAACCATCCAGAAGCAAAGTTAAACGTACATTAAACAGATGCAAACCAAAATATTTCAGGTGTACACCATCCTCTTTAAACCAAACTGGGTCCCTGTTATTGAAATCCCTGTGCTCTGTTATATAAATACCCAAAGTTGCAAGTTGCCTTAACCTAAAATTAACAAACCGACAAGTCCTGTCCAAAGCGTTACAACTGCAAACATTCCTCCAAAATAACTGTGGTACTACGTCAGACCACACAATGCACATACCTGGGTATAACCTTTTAAACATAACCAAATCCTCATTTATCTTAACTACCGAATGTCTCTTTGGAGCTATTCTCAGATTAGTACCTGCCAGATTAGTACCGTCCAGTCTGGTGGACCCCAGCCATAAACAAGCTCTACAACAAAATGAGAAAGCTACTAAAAGATAGAGCAAAATTCCTAAAAGGGAAGACACCCTTGATCATTATAAGTAAAAAACTAAGAGCTCTCATAAAATCATCCAAGGCAAATTTTGAAAGAAAAATCGCCAAGGACTCAAAAGACAATCACAAGGCCTTTTTTAGTTATGTTAGAAACCTGGGAGGAAACTCCCAGATATGCTCAGAACTAGTTCAAAATGATGTAAAGATCACTGAACCTACAGACATTACCAACATACTGGCTGACAGGTTCAGTGCAAATTTCTCCCCCCCTCCCCCCCAAAAGGAGAAATATCTATACCAGATGATTGTAGCCTCCCAAACATCTCAAATGCTCAGGTGAGAACAGCTCTCTCCAAGGCGAAAAACACAGCATCCATGGGACCAGATGGTGTCCCCGGTTGTGTGCTCCACGAACTCATTGAGGAATTAAACCCACAATTAGGGCAGCTGTTTAATCTTAGCCTCACCTCAGGATACGTACCCAAGGAGTGGCGTACAGCAACTGTGGTCCCACTACATAAAGGCGGTGCCTCCACCGACCCTGGAAACTACCATCCCATCAGCTTGACAAGCCTGGTCTGCAAAGCTATGGAGAGGATCATAATGGAACTCATAAATAAAGACATAGGGGACCTGCAGACATTGGATCAAACCCAATTTGGCTTTGTCAAGGGCAGATCATGCCTCTTAAACCTGGTTGACTTTTTCGAAACAGTCACCAAGGCCATTGATGAGGGCAAGGCAGTCCACACAGCCTACCTTGACCTGGCAAAGGCATTCGACACAATACCCCACTCGGGCATCATAGAAAAACTCACCAGCTTAAATGTAAACCCATACGTCACAAGATGGGTTGCAAACTGGCTAAGTGACAGAACCCACAGGGTCAGAGTTGCTGGCGCCATGTCTGATTCCAAGCCTGTCACAAGCGGTGTCCCACAGGGCTCAGTCCTGGGCCCACTCTTGTTCGGCATCTACTTTTCAGAAGTACAGCCAAGCACAGGAGGATTATGTCTGACAAAGTTTGCAGATGACTGCAAACTGGGCGCCATAATTGAAAACACATCAGACACAGATATCCTTCAGAAGGGTCTTATAGAAACGGATAACTGGTGCCAAAGCCATGGCCTAAAGTTAAACGCTAAAAAATGCATTGTCATACCCTTCGGGAAAAACAAGATTACCCCCAGCTACCATATAGGTGGCAATCCACTAAGCACAGAAGAGGTTATCAGGGATCTGGGGACCCAGGTTGACAGTAACCTTTCATTTGACACCCACGTTGCCAAAGTAGTTAGGAAGACCTTCTACATTGCCCACCTGATCATGAAGGGATTCACATCTAGGTCAAGGGAGGTCATCATTCCCCTGTACTCATCTCTCATCAGACCGATGATTGAGTACAACGCCCCATTTGGAATGTATCTGACCCAACACCTGCAGCAATTGGAAAGGCCCCAAAAGTTCCTCACCAAAAGGATAAAGGGTCTCAAAAATATGTCCTATGCTGCCCGACTGAAGGAGCTCCAGCTCTTCTCAGATGCTTACCGCCTGCTCAGAGGTGACCTGTACCTGACATGCAAGGCCATGTCCAACCCAGAATTAATGAACATGCTTCACCTCAAAAAATCTAAATCCATCCGATCTACAAGAGCACGAGACTTGAACCTTGACACGGTCATAAATAGGACATGCTGGAGGGACAGATTCATCACCCAGAGACTCCCTATGCTGTGGAACAAAATCCTGGTACATGTGAGGCAGAGCACCTCGCTGGCTTTGTTCAAGAGAAATCTTGAACAATGGATGGGAGATCGCAGGTATACCCCAGGGATCACATCAGTGTCACTGCCTGACAGAGCCACAGCTAAATAATGGGCATAGTATCCTTCAAACTAAAGGGGTGGCGAAAGTCACAAAACTCTGGGCTAGGCTTATAAATGCCCTAGGGCAGATAGCCTAGTATGAACCTATGAACCTATGAAATGAACTACCAGGACTCTAGGGAGCCCAATTTGTGATGGTACAGAAGCAAACTCCTCCATTAGCCAATGCCACCTAATACATCTGACTCCATGCCATATGACTATCCACTGAAATGATGTGAACTCAATTATCCATGCCAAAATCAGCTCCTTCACCCAGTTGCACTCACATAAAATCACCTAAGACCCTCCTCACTCATACCGCATTCCTCCTGAACCCTCTTCCTTCCTAATGTTAACCCTTCTATCCCCACAATTCAAAGTTCCTTCCACTGCTATCTCAGCCCTACCATCCCCTTTAGCTTCCCCAATCTTAACTCTCTACACCATAGGTGGCCCTAAACAAATTGGTTTGTTCCAAACCTCATTTATAATTTTTGAGGCAGATTTCCTTGGATTTCTCTGTCCTCTTGCCTCTAATGACAGGTTTCAAATATCTGTCGAACAAGGTTTAGGAAAAGGAGTATTTGTTTCATGTGTCTGTAGATATATTGTTACTGTTATTATTATTATTATTATTATTATTATTATTATTATTATTATTATTATTATTATTATTATTATTATTATTATTATTATTATTATTACTATTATCATTATTATTGTTATTATTGTGATGATATGGGCTAGTGCCAACATAGCTAGCTGGAGTTTTAGAAAGGATGATATCGTTTGAATATCAAACTGATGTGTACAGGATGCTTATGTTACAAATGTATTGGAACTGTATGGCATTTGAGTATCAAACTGATTTCTACAGATGCAAATGTTACAAATGTATTAGAACTGTATGTCATTTGAAACACAAACTGACTTGTACAGATGCTTATGCTACAAATGTATTAGAGCTGTATGGTATTTGAATATCAAAATGTATTTGTAAAGTTGATAGTGTTGAAAAATGTATGAACAGTGGGGCTTGCTGAACAGAGAAGGAATATACATTGGAAACTGTATGTACACGTGTTAGCAAAGAACACAGGAAGAGAAGTGGTTAACTTCAGTCCAGTTAGTTTTGGAAAATCTTTGAAATAAAATTAGCTGTTAAGCCATAAATATGGCACCCCACTGTGCTGAATAGACTGGAGACAGTAGGTCTGGAAGAAGCCTTTCTTCATTAGCTCAATAAAAAGAGGGAAGCCCCAGGTACTGACATAAACATTTAGATATGTATTGTAGCTGTCTATGCTAAATTCCTGTCTCAGCTTCAAATGGGGATACTGTGAGAACCTAGAGTCAGGTAACCAGATGAAGTCATTTTGCCAGCCATCTTGGAAATTTTGTTTTAGGTATTACAGGGAGTAATCTCTGAGTATCGAGTATTCTATCTTGGGTCTGACAACAAGAAGGACCATTCACCACATCATCTGCCTTGCTCTATTAAGTAAGTAGGGAATAGTAATTCTCCTACATTCAATCAGGAAAACAGAGTGAAACTTAGTTTAGATATTATTTTTCTTTATTTGTATGAGTCTATCCATCAGTGTTATTGTCAATATTTCCTGTGATTTGAACTCTCTGGTTTACTGTAAATATATATTCAGTATTTCATACTTTTTATTATTTATTATTAAATATATTTAAAACTTTTATTTTGGCTGGTCCTTTTAGAAAGTATTTAACCTTTGAGACTGCTTATATTTATTTGGTGACACTGTGTAGGCCACTCCTGAAAGTCTATCTGTCTTGATCAACTACTACCATTTGTATTAGTGATTAACTGGACACCCTTTGTTAAGGGCCTTAGAGTAGCTGATTGTGGAGTGTCTGGTGGCAGTGATAACTACTTTATACTCTGGGCAGAAGAGGGAACAGCAGGTAAATCTTTGCCAGCCTTTCCCAGGTGTGTATTTTTGAAATATCAAATGTCACAGAATATGTGCATCAGCTGCTTGGAACAGGGACATGAAGCCCTGGGTTCACAGAGGTGGTGCTGGAGGACTTGGCTTGGACACTCTGCTGAGGACTTAACCCTACAGCTGTGCCCGTGGGGAGTCTTATTGGGGACCTGGAGGAAGATAGATAGAAAGATCCAGACCCCAGACTGAATGTGTTCCCTGTGTGCTCTTAAGAGAAATTGTGCTTGATACGGAGAGGTCTGCATCTGGAAATTCTGAGGGTATCCATTTGTATTCCAAGTGCATGTCCCTGTCCATTGTCAGTGGTGAGGATTCAGGCTCCTTGATTACTGGCCCAGAGAGGGGTCATCACAATTATTATTATTTTTATTATCATCATATAGGAGACCAGTGATTGATAGCTAGGTAGATAGTGTATAACGCTCTCTGTATATATTCTTAAACACCTCTGGGAAGTTAGTAAACCTATCAACAGCCATGAGAAGACAAAAGTGATCTATACCTGGTAAAAATTATTAGCTACATCTACTGTAAGTTTATCAGGATATTTTCATGCCTTGTGTTTGGGAAGATAGGTGTAGAACTGTCTCTAGAAAGACCCTGATTGTGTCTTGCAGAGTAAAAAGCAGACTTTTTTCGGCTTTCTGCAAATGGATCAAAATGGATTTTTATTCTGAAAAGTAACACTGATTCCTGATGCAGTACATAAAAAAAAATTTTCATAACCTCATTGTATTTAAAATAATGTATAACATGGAGAGCCATGATTATGCTCAAAAAATGGCCAAATTATACACTAGTTCAGCACTGCTATAGCATAGGACCTGACCTTAACATTTATTGCAGTGCTTAACAATTGCTAAGCCCCACCCATGTGCTGTTAAGGTCGGGTCTGCACTAAAAGCAGACAGTGCTGACCAATAAACAGCAGCAGCAGGTAGAAACAGTTTATTTCAGCTCCTGTTTCAACCAGTTGTCTTCTAAACTACACAGGGCTTTTGAATTAAAAAGCTTCCCTTACACAGGGAGTACTTAAGGACTTCAACCAATTCCCCAATGCTTTACCATATTTAAAGCCAAGACAACATGCCTGGGTTTTTTTACATACTACTTTTGACTACTTCATAGTACAAGGAGAAGATAAATCTCCATGCACTACAAAGATTTATGACTGGATAATTTGCCAACATTGCTTTTGAACACTCTAGGGTGCTCATTTCCCATGTTTTTTTTTTCCATTGGTTAAATTCTCTCTTGAGTGATACTTAAATACTTGATGAAATTCTGAGCTTCTGTCTTTGAACAGATTTGAAGCCTACATAAATTAAAGCACTGCTGGTAATTCCCTGCTGGGCGAGAAAACCTATATTTTTTGTCTGTGAACTTTCAGAGCTGCTTTCTGGTACCTGCTGCATTTTGTTTTCTGTTTTAAGAAATCTGCCTGGCCTGGTGTTTTTTGTTCTACATTAGAGGTGGCACAAATTATCTTGGCTGCTCATTTCACATGTTTTTTTTTCATAGGTTTAATTGTCTCTTGACTGATAGGTTCATAGGGGTTTACTAAACTAATGAACACAAGGGTCTCTTTAAGCCTAGCCATTCATCCCAAATCTTTGACAAGTTCTGGTACCCTTGATAAGTGCAAGCAGGGGCTTGTCAGATGAAACATTTACAGGTTGCCTGTGTCCGTTAGAGCCATAGGTGCCAAGCCAGGTATGAATTTCTTGTTCCTCATCCAATTGTCCAAGTTACACTTGAATTGGGTTAGGGAGGAACTCTGCTTCACATGGATGGGGAAGATGTGGTAGCCTCTGGGATACATACTTGTCTCTTGGAGCTGGTCCTATTTATATAACAGGCAAGGTTTAAGTCTTTAGAATGGGTCATTCTGATGCTGTTTGTTTTGCTGATATGTAGCAGTTCCATCAGAGTGGGATCTGACAATGCCCTGTATGCCAGGCATATATCTCCCCTCAATAGCCTGTAGGAGGCTGAATACAGTGATAGGGCCTTGAGGTGGTCTGTATAGGATATTTTACGTATGCCCTGTATTCTTTTAGTGAGGAACCTCTGTGGACATTCCATTTGTTGGATATGCCTTGTTAGGTGCATACCAAAGGGGGCACTGTACTCAATGATAGGTCTGATGAATGCCAAATATAGTGGAGCAATGAACTCCTTGAACCTAGATGTCATACCTTTGTTTATAAGTTGTGCAACATAGAATGATGTCTTCAATACTGTAGACATGTGATGCTCAAAGGCTAGATTACTGTCTATGTGTGTCCACAAGACTCTGACTACTGGGTGAACTCTAAGGTGTGTGTTGTCAATATGATAGTTACCAGGGGTGGATGACTTCCCAAATTATACTATTATGTATTTCTTGGCATTTAGTTTTAGTCCATAGCACTGACACCAGTTGTCTGTCTGTGTCAGCCCTTCCTGAAGAACATTTGTGTCTGGGATTCAATGACAGATTTTTATTTGCAATCATCTGCAAATTTGGTCAGCCAGAGACAACTGACATTGGCCTTGACTTTAGAGAAGTAAATGCCAAAAGGGAGTGGTCCAAGGACTGATCCCTGAGGGACTCGACTTGTGAGTGGCCTCTTTGTAGAGGTGGACTCGCCGGTTGATACTTAAATACTCAGTGAAATTTTGGGCCTCTGTCCTTGTCTGAAAAGATACGAAGCCTGCATAAATTAAAGCACTTCTGGTGATTTCCTACTGGGTGAGAAAACCTATATTCTTTGTCTGTGACCTTTTAGAGCTGCTTTCTTATACCTGCCACATTTTGTTTTCTGTTTTAAGAAATCTGCTTGCCTGGTGTTTCTGTTGTAAGTGAAAGGTGGACACAAATTATCTAAGCTGCTCATTTCACGTGTTTTTTTTTTCATTGGTTAAATTGTCTCTTGAGTGATACTTAAATACTCAGTGGAATTCTGGGCCTCTGTCTTTGTCTGAAAATATTTGAAGCCTGCATAAACTAAAGCACTGCTGGTGATTTCCTGCTGTGTTTTTCACATACCCTCTCATTTGTTGATTTGCTTTTTAAACTTGGTGACTTTAAGCTGACCACCCCTACTGTAAATTGAGCTTATAAGCTCCTCCCTTTCCACACTACTGTTGATATCCTGAATTTACCTTTCCTTTCTACATCGCTGTTGATATCCTGAATTATTTATTTGCCTTTCCTTGTGCTTATATTGAAAAAGTGCATTTTGCCCCCCATTGTCTGTTCTACTTGATCTAGCTAGCTGTTGGGTAAAGTAGTGTATTTTTACACTGTATCAAACAATTGTTTTTACACAAAAGAGGTCAGTGGATTTTCCATCTAGTGCACTAGGAGGTAGCCTGGTCCGCTGGGGTTGAGGAAACACTTGAGATTTCTGAATGTAATTTTATTGGCTGGAGGGCTTATCTTGTTTTTAGCACCTTTATAAATTCTGTATAACTGAGTAGTTCTTGGCTCATTTATTTAAAGTAAAGTACTTTTTATTGAATAATCAGACTTCTATAAGCTGTTTAAAGTACACTGCTGTAGCTATATCAAGCTTGTTTGTGGTAGCACTTCACTTCGGGCACTCCTTTACTGTATTTTTGCATTGGGAGGACTGTGACTTTTCATCTGGTGACAGTAGGTATTTACCTGGTCTATCTGAGATGGGAAATACACTAAAGGGATCTAAGTATGTTTTTTGCACTTCTCAGCACTTTATTTACAATATTCTGAAACCTAGATAGCATAGACTAGATTAAGAGCTGGTGAATCTAGCCTGTTATTGATACACGTGAGCACTAAATCAGCTATCTTTCATTAAAAAGGGCTCCCCTGCACCCTTGTGGCAGAAGAGTGTGGATCCAGCCTTGTCTGAGCTGGGTGTTGCAGGAGAAAGGTTCACTGTGTACTTTCCTATTGGTAGATTAGCTTAAAAGTTTCTTAATTTCACCTGTATTTAAGCCTTGTGTTTGTGCATTGCAGTGCACCATACAAAAGGGTTAAGGGTGCCCTGTATAAATGCAAACACCCCGAAACTCAATTTTTCCCTAGACATCTGTAAATGGAACCCCCCTCAAGCTTCTCTAATGTACTACAGGTGAACTGAGCAGCATTGCCGCACTTATCATCCATAGCCTTCAACAGAGCAAATACCTTTGTTAGTCCTAGCACAAAAACTGGTCAAAATAGCCCACTCCCTTCCCTAATAGTACATATGGTAAAAACCTGCTATAATATGTGGGCAGTTTCCCATCATTTCACCAACCAGCCTGATTGACATGGCCAACCTAAGTCAATGTAGTAATTGCCTCATGTACACTGACAAACACTTACTCCTAAAACAAATACCCTATGTAAGAGATGTAATTATACTATGAAACTGGAATCAGTTCTCTCATGTAACAACAAACCAGACATCAGACAGAGTGTCAGCACACACACTTCACCTCTTACACAAAATGAGGTTGCGACACATAAACCCACATATATGGAGGTACTCACTAGAAATCTACCAAAAGATCAGAGACCTCCAAAGCGTAAACCATGTGCACACACTGCTATGCAAATAGAAACCACTACACATAATAACTCATACACCATTGTCTATGAAAATAACTCCCTATGGCAAAACACCTTAAAACCTAATGTCTTGGTCATAGGTGACTCCATAGTGAGAAACACAGATGTTTCCCTCATCAGGCTGAACAAGAAGGTCAGGGTCAGCTGCCTGTTACATGCCAGGATCAGTTAAATCACACATGTACTCAAGTCACTCAGCAACAAGTACTGTGATGACTCTGCCATAGCCCATGTTGGGGTGAATGACTTGAGACATACCTCTCTGGACTACATGAAGAGTGACATGACTGAACTCTCAAATTAAGTGTCCCAGGCAGGTATGACTCTAGCCCTAAGCAGCATTCCGCCATCACCCAGGATTATGCCACAGTATAAATAAAAATAATTAACTTCAACAATTGACTTAGCTTGTGGTTTCAGTGCGGGGGGGGGGTCTAGTATCTGTCAGCCTGGGAAGACATTGTTGACAGCCCATGCTGCTTTGCCAGAAATGGTCTGCACCTGTCTCCTCTAGGCTTTTGGATACTGGCAAAGGTGCTTGCCTCCCCTATGGTGCCTTTTTAGGCAGTGTCAAAACAACAAAATGTCCAACATAACAAAATCCACTCAAAACAAGATCAAGGTTCTGCTGCTTAATGCTAGAAATATAAACATGAAACTGCACTCCCTGGAAGCACTCCTTACCTTGGAATGTGCTGATGTCTGTGTAGTCACTGAGACATGGTTCAAGGCCACAGACAGCACCCCAGTTGTGCAAGGCTACAATGCCTTCCACACATTCAGACCTCAAAATGAGCATGGAAGAACCAAAAGTGGAGGTGTATTCATCTTCATTAAGGCAAAGTACACCTCAACACTGGTCAAACAGTACAATTCTCTCAAACTACTCCATGTCCAATTAACTACAGGGAAAATAACCTACCATATCATTGCTAGCTATAGTCCCCCACCATGAACCAAGAAAAGCACATCACCTACCTGGACTTACTGGAGTCACTCACCATACAGCCCAACACCTTAGTCATGGGAGATTTCAACTCTCCTTCCATCAACTGGGTGACATGCACGAGCATGAACATGCTTGCCCAGAGGTTCCTGGACTTTGTCAATCCAAATGTTCTGGGAACAGATAATCTGCACCGCCACAAGAGACTCAAATGTCCTAGACATAGTACTCACCAATATGGGGGGAGGTCACTGCCCCCCCCTCCCATGTGATGCCCTCCCTGGTAAGGTTGGACCATAAATCAGTCTCATTCAAAGTAACTATTGAACCTGTCATCATCACAGGAGCAAAACAACTACAAAACTTTTCCAAAGCAAACTACAGCCTGCTAAGCGATTGTATAAAATGTTTTATACCCCCCCCCTGCAATCACAGACAACAATGACTTCTATGCAGAGGTGTACACAAATGCCCTGTATAAACACTTAAGCAACTGTATAGACTCGATTTTGCCTGACCAGATTAAAACCAGATACTCAGAAACAAAAAGCCACCCTAGTGGCAAATATAAACAGATTATATAAATAAAGGAAGAAACTGATGTCTAAGAACAAGAGGGAACTGACTCAACAGAGGAAGAATTCCCTAAACAGCTTGAACAAGCCAATCAGAAATCTTGTAAAGTCCTCTAAAGCTAATTACAAAGGTATAATAGCATCTCTAGCTAAGGATAATCATAAAGCATTCTTTAACTACGTCCGAAATCTAAAAGGGAATTCCCAGCTATGTGCCAAACTGGTAGTAGATGGCACCACTCATACTATGAAGCAGACCAAGGTTATTGCTGTAAAACGGAATAATACTCAGATAAACTAAAGAAAAAAGACCAATGTTAAGAAACTTCTTTATTACAACAACAAAGCTTTCGGGTCTACACTCTTTCTCAATGTTATGTATCTTTGGTAGATACGCTGCTAGGGGATACAAATACTTTTAAGAAAATAACATTTTTAGAAGTTATAAAATGTATTACTGATGTTAATATGGCTGTTTATAGCCTACAACTTAATGGTGACATAGATGTAGACCTGTTCAATTACTTTACGGTGTCCTGCCCTAAAATACCGCAATTTTATGGTATACCAGAGATACATAAGTCGCTCACCAATCCACCAATGAGGCCAATGGTATCTGGCAAAGGGTGGGTAACAGAACCCCTTTCAATATATCTACAGAAAAAAATGAGCCATTTCCTAACAGACTGTTCATGTGTACTTAAAGACACAACAGACTTTATTAGAAAATTGCGAAAATGGCTTGATACAATAGAACGTGCAGAATTAGTTGAGGGGAAATATCTTTTTGTAACCTTGTCACTCTTTACTGTGATTCCCAATGATTATGGCATTGATGCTATAAGACAGTTTTTGAATAGTAAGCAAGTAATGCCCTCTAGAAGTATAGAAATATATGTTTGCTTCTTGATTTGGTTTTAACTAAGAATGTATTCTTGTTTAACAGTGAACCTTACTTGCAACTGCCACAAATACTTATGCCAATCTTGTACTACATCAGTGGGAGAGTAAATATGTATATAGTGATTCGAATTTCCTTAACAAAAAAGTTTGCTTCTACCAGCATTTTGCGGACGATTGCTTTATTATTTGGAAAGGCACAAATGAAGAACTAATTAGTTATATAGACTATTTGAAGAGTACGACTGAATTTTTAAGGTTTAAAGCAGAATTCTCTAGGACTAATATTGTATTCCTAGATGTTCACTTAGTGGTAACATAGAGAATTGTATACATAAGAAGGAAGTACATGCTAGGAGGTACATAGATAGACATAGTATGCATGCCCCCATGTATTTAATGTAATAATGAGGGCACAATTTGGCAGAGCTAGTAGGTTAAATAGGGAAGGACATGTATTTCTTGAACAGCTAGAAGACATGAAAGTAGATTTCTTGGATAGTGGGTATGATGAAGGGCAAATTTTGCAAATTAGTGAAGAATTAAAAAGGCAATAGAACCACATTCTTGAGGCCAGTTATTAATATTACTCAACAACAGACAAGCCCGTTGAGAAGACCTGTCCTTAATAAGGATAAGATTAGATATGTCACAACTTATAATGTGAGGACACAAGTGGTTAAAAAGGTTATAGAGAAAAACTGTTTAATCTTGATGGCTTCACCTGAACTTAGAAATGTTTTTGATGAGAAACCATATTTTTCTTATAGAAATATGAGGAATTTGAAAAGTAAACTATGCTATAAAGATTTCAAACCCTTATTTAAAAGACGTCAAGAAATGAGAATATGTACTTTTATTTGTATGAGTTGCACATGTTGTTGTGATATATTTGGAAAGGAAAGTGACTTTCTTATACACCCCTTTACAGGTAAAAAGTATGTATTTAATGTGACAGCAAACTGTAACAGTTTGAATGTAGTCTACCTAGCAACCTGTGGTCAATGCCCATCTTTTTACATGGGCAAGACCACAAGGAAACTTAAGGAACGCATTATAGAACACAAATCAGATATTAGGAGAGTTAATAATAGGAATGCATTATGTAGACATATTATGTGTACGAATGCTGACCATAATTTTAAGTTTAGGGTTATAGAAATGGTGGATAAAGATATTAGGGGGGGTGATATAAATAATTTATTACAGAACAAAGAATATAGTTGGATACTGAGACTAGGAGCTGATATTGAACCTGGCCTCAATACTGCTGTGACCATCAAACCAGAGTTGGTTAAATTGCAACAAAGTAAACTTTGATTTTAATGTTTTTTATATATGTTTGTAATAGATGTTTGTTGTTTTAAGTGACACTCATGTGATTAGCTGGTTGTAGTCACATGATGTGATTTGCTCCTATTTAAACTGAGTTAATGTGTTTTTTATATTAATATTGAGAAAGGGTGTACACCTGAAAGCTTTGTTGTTGTAATGAAATTTCTTAACCACTCATACTATAACAGAGGAAATTTCCAAACTGCTAGGAGACGGCTGTCGCACAAACTTCACCCCCCTGTCCGCACCAGCCATACCTCAAAGCATACCTGACATCAGTCCACTGCCTATTATCTCTAGAGATCAGGTCATATCTGCACTCTCCAACGCCAAACACACAGCTTCAGTGGGACCAGATACTATTCCAGATTGCTTATTAAGGAAACTAAAACAAGACCTAGCAGACCCACTTGGCATTCCGTTTAACCATAACCTGAGAACTGACTTTGTTCCAGCAGAGTAGAGAACAGCAACAATAATCCCTTTGCACAAAGGGGGGACCATCAACTGATCCTGGGAACTATAGTCCCATAAGTCTAACCAGCCTCATCTGAAAGGTCATTGAAATAATCACCATGGGCCTTATCAACAATGACAGAGGTGACCTTCAAACTCTAGACCCAACCCAGTTTGGCTTTGTTAAGGGTAGGTCAAGCTTATTAAACTTAGTAGACTTCTTTGAGAAAGTCACCAAAGCCCTGGATGAAGGTAAGACAGTGCATACTGCCTATGTTGACCTAGCCAAGAATTTTAACACAACTCCTACTCAGGTATCATTGAGAAACTTTCCCAGCTGGGGATTAACCTTTACATCACTAGATGAGTAACCAAGTGGTTCACTGACAGAACACATACTGTCAAAGTTGGTGACTCCACCTCTACCAGTAGACCAGTCACAAGTGGCGTACCACAGGGATCTGTGCTGGGCCCTTTATTGTTTGAGGTCTATTTCTCGGAAGACCAGGATAAAGTAGACAGCATTTGGCTTACCAAGATCACTGATGATTGCAAATTGGCTACAATCACTTAGTCCCCCAGTGATGTTAACATATTACAGGAGGGGCTAACACAGACAAATGACTGGTGCCAAAGCCACAATCTAAAACTAAATGCAAAAAGTGCATTATTATCTCCTTTGGAAAAGTGGAATTCCCTGCTATTTACAATATTGATAGCACCCCCTCTAAGTTCAAATGCAGTGGTGTCAGATGGCAATCTGAACTTCTGGTAAGGAAAGACTTCTATGTTGCACATCTCAAAAGTAAGGGCATCGCATGTTATAACTCCACTATACTCGACCCTCATCAGGCTATTAATAGAGTACAATGCTCCCTTCTGCATGTACCTCACCAGACACCTGCAGCAGCTGAAGAGACCACAAAGGTTTCTCACCAAGAAAATACAGGGCCTCCAAACCATGACATACTTGGACAGACTGAAAGTCCTGTCACTGTACTCTGTATTGTATAGGCTGCTGAGAGGCAACTTGTACCTGGCCTACAGGGCAGTCTCTGACCCTGCCCTTATGGGTATGCTGCACATTCGCAAGTTAAATGGCACAAATGTCACTCACTCTAGGGATTTTAATCTAGCCTGTGACATTAACAGAACATGCTGCAGAGATAGATATAGCTCCAAAATTGTCACTACTCTGGAATAAACTTCCCATTCACATGAAGCTGAGCTCCTCACTGACCCTATTCAAGTGCAATCTGGACAAATTTATTTTTTTATTTTTATTTTACATTTGTTAACTGGGCTAGTCCAACTGGATACATGTCCATTTTCAGTGGAGGACCGGGGAGAAAAGCTCCACTACAATCTACTAAAACAAGTTAAAATATCACAAAATGCAGGAATACAAAATTATACAATACTATAGAAACATACATTAAACCTGCTGCAAGTTATATATGCAATAGAGTTCAATATGAGGCTTAGCAGGGGACAAAAATTCAAATTCAAATAAACAGCTAGGATAGTGTATTGCAGCATTGAAAGAAGTTGACAAAAAATATAGATATATTTCTATTTAAAGAAAGAGTCACAGGGACACTTATGAAGAGGAAACTCTAGTGAGCTGAAATTGAGAAAAATAAGTAAGGGGATGAAAGAAGCAGATGGCTGGAAGCAAATGGATGGGAGACCACAAATTCACCCCAGGGGTGGCACCCATGTCCTTCATAGACAGGGGTAGTCCATGTTTATCATAGATCCACTCTGCGAATTATATCCATCTAACTAACCAAAGACAATTGAGGCAACTTGGGATTAACATGGCTAGGCTTGTAAGGGCTCCTAGTCAAGTAACCTCCTATGAACCTATGAACCTGTATGTCTCATATTTGTCTCTTGTATCTTTCACAGTGCCTTACAGCCTGGACAAGGCTTGAAAAGGGTTTTGTACCAGCCCTGTAACCCAGTTAACAAACGTCAGATAAATAACCAGTTAGATAGATATTTTGCACAAAATGTTAACACGTTTAACTCTTCTCTTTTGTGTGATGGCATCTTTAAGGAGTAGTTCAGATTTTGAAACTGTCAGCTAGACAGATACAATCCTGTGTTTTTCTATCTGAAACTAGCCATTTCAATTACATGTTTATATTTTTCTATACAAATATTTATTATTTGAGGAACAGAAAGAAAGTTTATATTCTCGGTGAATGCAATCTATGCCCAAATTTTAATCCCATAATTTACATAGTGTAATATCTGCAGTGTTTGAAAGAAGTAAGACAGAAAAGACACCCATCTCAATGAAGATTAATAAATGTTTATTGCTTAGTCCAGTGCTTTAGAAAATGGATGTACTTCAAAATAATTATATATTATTATAATTATATATTATTATATATATTTTCAATAAACTACAATTACAATTCACTTAAAGTGTGGACCACAGCTGGATGTCAGGTTTGTTAATTCAAAAGATGTTGTATCCAAATAAGTACATTTTGTTGCAGGCAGACGTGCATGCGTATCTACAGCATACCTTCTTATCTAAGTATTCATATTCCATTATTATCCGTTCCCCATTATCTATTTTCATAACCTTTTTCTAGTAGCCTTAAACTCAAGCTAAACTGATATCTAAATGTCGTTTATTGTGCAGTAGTAACACCTTTATATTTGTACTTAAATATTATGTCATTTTCAAGTTCTATTAAATAATGAAAATTCTTAACTGAAGGTTTAATAAAAGTGGCAAAATTGTTAAAGAAAAGCAATTTCATTATTTTGTTTCCCTGGCTACTTTCTTTGTGGAACTTACCACAACAGTCATTTTGAGATTGTATTTTAAGGTATTTTAATCATTTGGTCTTTAGGTTGTAGAAGACATTTTATAATGCTGTTGTCGAATTCATATATGTACCGAGACCCTGATGAGCGGATGCGGTGGTGGTGCCGCAGTAGTGTTGTCGCCTCACACTAAGACGTTGTCCTGTTCGATTCTCAGCTAGAGCATCTTCTGTGTGGAGACATGCGTGAATGGGCATACCTTCGTTGAAGGTTGTGCGTCAGGGCTGGCAACTCGGCATGTAAAAATCTACTGCCAATCATTAGCGGACCGGAGTTCCGCTGTGGTGACCCCTATCCGGGAAAAGCCGAAAGACACAACAACAACCGAGACCCTGATGATACTAATCCAGTGGGAGTGGCAGCCAAAGGATGAAATACACACACACACACACACACACACACAACTTTAGCAGTAAAAATGAAAAAAAAAATCAGTTTAAGAGGAGCAGTATCCTAACGATTGAAAATGACTTATTGTAGTCCAGGTCTTAACTCAAGTCATAATTAAGCAATTCAGCAAGCATCTTCATTCCTTTCAGACTTCACTGACCCCTTCATTCATTAACAATTTACTATTATTCTCATTACAGCAGTGTAGATAAGAACTATGATACCAAATATACTAAAAGCATTTTTATATTCAGATGAAATGAAACTTTGACAATTTAAATAGACTTCTGCAGCTTATTAGTTATTTGGAAAGATGTTTTATACAAGGCAGACAGCAACTCAGACTAGCAGACAAACTTTAATTGCAACATTGGGAACAAGCACATAAGTTATCTTGCCTCGTTTTGTGATAGTATCAGGTCTGTGAGGAAGATTGATCTTGGATTTTGTAACTGACTACAGATATAATTCCATGTAGCTGCGTCTGAAAATAGTCACCTAAAGTGTGCACTTTTCTCCACAAACACACTTGTTATTCACAGAACAAAAATAGAAAGTGCATATTGTTTGTAAATGAAACATATGTCCAAGTTTTACTAACACAAATTATACAGTTTAAGCTTTACGGTGAGTGATAAACCAAAACAGAAAGAACATCAGCTCTACATTAAATTAGTAAATAGTTATTGTACCTAGCTCCCTAGAAAATTGAAGTACTAAGATATTATTATGAATGCTCTTCAAAGTAACAATAATAATAATATTATTATGTAAATTGCAGAAATTATTTTAAAAATGTGAGGTATGGCTGGAAGTAAGATTTGTTGATTGCCTGTCGTCTACCAGCTGCTGATTAAAAAAAAAGTTCATTCATTAATATACAGAAACACACACACTTATCTGTCTATCTATCTATCTATCTATCTATCTATCTATCTATCTATCTATCTATCTATCTATCTATCTCTCTGTCTGTGGGGCATATGAATGCACACAAACAAATATATGTAGCATATCATCTTATGTTTATAAAATATCCCCTTCCCAGTAGACTTGTGTTATAGCTAAGCTGAACTTCAATGTTACATATGTGCAGAGGTAGGTGTGTCCGTGTGTGTGTGTGTGTGTGTGTGTGTGTGTGTGTGTGTGTGTGTGTGTGTGTGTGTGTGTGTGTGCGTGTGCGCACGCGCGTGTGTGTGTGTGGTGCGTGTGTGTGTGTGTGCATGCGTGTGTGTGTGTGTGTGTGTGTGTGTGTGTGTGTGTGTGTGTGTGTGTGTGTGTGTGTGTGCGTGTGTGTGTGTGTGTGTGTGTGTGTGTATGTTTACTGACGTGTTTATGCACACCTAACCATTTCTTACTGGAGAGCAGTACAACTTGACTGACTCCAAGTTTTACCTAAATGCATTGTTACTCTAATTACAAATCACATTTTTGGTCACCTTTTGCTGAAATGGACTTCATTTAAAATGTGCCCATTTGTTCATAATATTTGTGGCTGTGTGCTTTTGTGCATATGCATGTATATAATGTATGTATGTATATCTGGTTAAATCTTAATACAAATCAGTTGTCCTCTCTGTCAGGTCTAGTGGTACCACTCCATAATAAAAATGAGTCCATATTTAGGTACTTCTCCAGGACAAATGTACTTTAGCTTGAAGAAGACCTATGACAAAATTCCAAACAATCCCACACAACTGAACCTAACTGAGAGGGCTGATACAATCCCCTCTGATTTTTACCAGATAGCTAAACAGCTGCATAGAAATGTTACTATCTGCCCATGCTAAATATAACGTTAAATTTAGAAATAAACCCCTCTGATACATCTCCCATATTTATAAACGTCATGACAAAAGAAGAAATCTCCCATCTCCCTTCTTAAAGACCATCAAGAAACGTGCCACCAAGGAATGTGAGTGCTATTAGAAAACGTAAAGCATTCAGAGACATGCAAATGATTTATTTATTCCTCTAATAACCATTTTATGCTATTTAGGATTGCAGGGAAGGCAGAATGTTTTACAGCAGGTGATGGGTTTAAGACAGAGAACCAGGCTTGGATTGGATTACCAGCTCATCGAAGAATGGATGCACATGCACACACACACACACACACACACACATGCACACACACACACACACACACACACACACACACACACACACACACACACACACACACCATAGAGAACCATCAATTTACAAAACAACATGTCTTTGAGACATGATGAAATGAAACACCCATGATAAAAAGCACTCAAACACAATGCAAACGTGAAGACTTTTCTAAATCCAGTGCGTCATCTACACGATGTTAAAAATATTTCTCAAGAGACAAGGGATCAATGAAACTCCTTCAATGAACAAAAATCATCTACTTTTACTACTATCATTGTTGGAGTTTGGGAGCACTTGTTTATTTAAACTCCAGTGTCTTATCTGCTTCATGTTGCATAGTGCCAAAGACCTCTAGATGACTGTAATCAGATCAGTGAAAGTATGAGTAAAGAACTGAGAATGTAATATAATGTCATAGCATAAAGTACAAAAATCCTGAAGAGCATTACTATTGCCAGAATAATTCATGATGAAACAAGATGAAGAGTGAAGCGGAGAGAGAGATGGCTGGGAGGATGAAAGGATAGGTAATGAGCATGAAGCTGCTGGACAGGATGATGGAATAGCCTAATGAAGGATCACAACTACAGAGACCACCTGAGCCTCCCCATTCATAGGTTCATAGGTTGGTACTAGGCTATCGGCCCTAGGGCATATACAAGCTAGCCATAACAATTCCCTAGATATTTCTTCCCACAATATTTACTTCCCTGGACCCCTGTCTAGCAGGGCGACTGACGTGATCCCCGGGGTGAATTTCCTATCTCCCATCCAATCGTCAAGGTTCCTTTTGAAGAGGGCCAAGGAGGCGCTCTGCTTGACATGTATGGGCAGTCTATTCCAGAGTATGGGGAGTCTCTGGGTCAGGAACCTACCCCTCCAGCATGTTTTGTTCATTGTGATGACAAGGTTTAGATCCCTGGAGCATGTGGCACTGAGGGATTGAGATTTCTTTAAGTGTAGCATGTCCAACAGGTCAGGGTTTGACATGGCCTTGTATGTTAAGCAAAGATCGCCTCTGAGTAGACGATATGCCACAGAGTATAGCTGGAGTTTTTTTAGACGGTCAGCATAGGGCATCTGCTTTAGGCCTATGATTCTTTTAGTGAGGCATTTCTGTGGCCTTTCCAGCTGTTGCAGATGCCTTGTGAGGTACATACCAAACAGGGCGTTGTCCTCTATAATGAATCTAATGAGGGATGACTACAGTGGGACAATGACCTCCTTTTTTCTGGATGAAAAGCCCTTAGTGGTGAGGTGTGTCACATAGAAGGATTTCCTGACTGTTGTGGCGATGTGGTTATCGAAGGTGAGACCACTGTCTACCTGTGTCCCTAAGTCTCTCATCACACTTTCAGTGTTTAGTGTACTGCCACCTATGTGGTAATTCATGGGTACATGGTTTTTCCCAAAGGGGATAACTATACATTTCTTGGCATTAAGCTTGAGCCCATGGCTCTGGCACAAAGCATCTGTTTCTGTAAGGCCCTTTTGTAGAATATCCACATCATTTGGGGATTCAATAATGGCTCCCAGTTTGCAGTCATCTGCGAACTTTGTTAGCAAATGTCCCTTAGTGGTGGCCTGTACTTCAGAGAAGTAGATGGCAAACAAGAGTTGTCCCAGGACTGAACCCTGAGGTATTCCGACTTGTCACATGTCTGAAGCTGGATTTGGAGTCGGCTACTTTTACAGTCTGGGTTCTGTCAGTAAGCCAGTTGGCAACCCATCGAGTGACATAGGGATTTATGCCCAGCTTAGTAAGTTTATCTATGATTCCAAAGTGGGGGATGGTGTTGAAGGCCTTGGCAAGGTAGAGATAGGCTGTGTGGACCACCTTACCCTCATCCACAGCTCTGGAGACTGATTCAAAGAAGTCAATCAGGTTCGGGAGACAAGATTGGCCCTTCACGAACCCAAACTGGGTGGGGTCCAGTGTTTGAAGGTTGCCACTGTCTTTGTTTATAAGTTCCATGATAATGCATTCCATGCCCTTGCAGATCAGGCTCGTCAGACTGATGGGACGGTAGTTCCCGGGATCCAAGGTGGATCCCCCCTTGTGGAGTGGGATAATTGTAGCTGTGTGCCACTCAGTGGGCACGAAGCCTGAGGTGAGGCTATGATTAAACATGACACTTAGGTGAGGTGCCAGTTCATCTTGTAGTTCATGTAGTACACAGCCCGGGATGTCATCTGGTCCCATGGATGCTGTATTCTTAGCTTTGGAGCATGCGGTCTGTACCTGTGTGACCGTGATTACTGGAATTTGGCAATCTTTTGGTATTGAGATGGGCCCTTTAAGGGGTGAGAGGGGGGTGAAGTTGGCACTAAATCGATCTGCCAGGATATTGGCAATATCCTTGGGATCAGTATATTTAATGCCATTCTGTTGTAGCTCAGAGCAGATTTGAGCATTGCCATTTAGATTCTTGACATAGCTATAGAATGCTTTGTGGTTATCTTTGGAATCTTTGGCAATTTTATTTTCATAACTAGCTTTGGAGGATTTTATGAGGGATCTCAGCTTCTTACTGAGGCTGGTAAGGGAGTTTTTTGCATCCTGGGATTTTCCTCTTTTCTGCAACAGTTTCTCTTTTTCTATTTCAGTGGTAAGTTTTCCTTCTCTACAGACTTGTGTTTCTGTTAGTGACTGTCTCTGTGCTTTGGGGTAGCATGAAGTTTAGGGTACTATTCCATCCCCCTTTCTGTTTTACTTCATTATAAGATTTAGTTATCCCTTTCTCAGTTTCTACCCCTACTTTCCTTGGTATATCCTTACGTGTGAGTCCTTTCCTGCCAGTTCCCTATTTACCTATTTTATTACTAAAACTACTGGAATATTTTGGAAAGATTTGTCTTCACTTTCTTTCTCCACACTGACTTCTGTAATTACTTTAACTCCTTTGGTCTTTTGAAAAAAAATGCAGCATTGGCTTTATCCAGCACTTGAACCCAAAGCAAAATCTTAGTTCCTCTAATGTCTTCTAGTCTTACCCTTTTTTTCTTTACTTGAGCTATGTATTTTTGGCAACATATACACCTGAACGTTTCCCCTAATATCTCACAGAACTCTTTGAAGTGGGGTACGCGCTGGCCAATTATCACAACATGTGTTCAGTTTGACACTAGAGCTACTGGGTATAACACTTTATCTAAAATAGTTCATATTTCGACCTGTTTTATAAGGTATTCCCTTTTGTCCCCAAGTACACACTTCTATTTACTATTTGTTTAATGTTTATAAGCATACTGGGATCTATCTAATACAATCATTCTCCCTGAGTCCAACAGCCCTTGAATCTCTTTCACCTCTAACTAACACTACATCTAGCAAAGTTGGCAACAACAGAGTGACAAACCACAGATTATACACTTCTAATAGTTATTTGTTCCATAGACATGCTTTTAGGTACAGCCTGTAGTCAAACATTAACAATTTTAACAGGTAAAGTATTGCTGGTTATATCTATGAATTATTTTGATATTGTCTTTTTTACAGATCATTTTCAACAGACCAACTCTGAAGGTATTTTTTTTGTCTGCAGTCAATGAAAAAAGTCTTAGGTGAAGTCTTATCATGACGTACAAGCAAATCAGCTTTACATTTTAAGTTAACAACAGATGTTCTCTAAGACAAGATGTTCAGAACAGTACGGAATACCCACTTTCTTAAGTTACTAAGATGTGTTCTTGCAAAGTAACATAGGGCAAAGATTTCTATAATTTTACTTATATTATGTGAGGTTCTAGCCATAGTTTCAAAATATGCATTAGGTGAGCCATTTTTGACCTTACCAGTCTCTCCATAATGATTGCCCAGTTGTGAAATGTAAAAGTCTGTACCTCAGGTGAAGCACCACCCTAGCCAGATTTTGTTGTTTCAGTTTCTGGCAGTTATGTGTATCAGTATCTTCAAGGTCCATATAAGCTTTCAGTGAGCCCATGTTTATATGAGAAGATGGTATTCTGTTCCACTTCACTTGGACCAGTTTTACCTATCCAGTATATCTCAAAAAACATTAAATAACCCTAAGCAATGTCTCCTGTTCTGAGTTTTCTCAGGGATGCCCTCAGTTCTGGGATTCCCTGTGAGGTGAATGGCTGATTCACAATTGTGGAAATCTGTTATTTAAGGCTGAGCAAGTACTGGTCAGTGGCTTCACATCTTTCCTGGATAATAGCAGTAGAATTCACAAAAGCCTCTTGCAACTTTACCATTTTGAATGCAGTAGCTATGGAGACGCACAAATTCCTAGCTTTAAAAAAATTTATACAACCAGAAAATTCTTCATTATCCAATTGTTTTCACTGTCTTGATGAAGATTCACTTTTCCAGAGCAAACATCCATTTAAGTACAAGAGTTATTGACAATTCCTCAAAGCAACCCTTCTCAATGGCACAGAGATCCTTTCCTACCAGAGCAAATTCAACAGACTTTTTAACAGTTCTCAGAGAGACTTACTGCCACCCAGTAGTTAGCAATTAATATTTAACTCAGAGTTTGCAAAGGTAAAGCTTGCATTTTTTTCTGAGAAAGGGAAACCAGCTCATGCATTGTAAGTAGCTTGGAAGGTCACAGTAATAAAAAAAAATACTTTTTCCACATGTTCTCCAAAAGCGTAACATTTTAAGTGAAATTAGCTCAACAATTTTGTCTTTAAGCATGAGGTATGGGCTTTAGCTTAATTTACTTTTAACAAAATGAACTAAACTGTGCTTAATTCAGCTAACATGAAATGTAGTTTGAAGAACATAATCTCAAGGAAATAAAGTTAATATTTTAGCCTCAGTCTTTAACTCAAGGATAACACAGCTTTTAAGTCAAGCAGTACCTTATTCAATGTGTAGTCTATAAGGGTATTGGGGATGAAGCCTTTTCATTCTGTGCTCCCACACTAACGTAAATTCCTGCAGCTTTTCAGTGAGTTGTGGTACTCATTCATGGTGTGGGCCTTCTTTTTCACTTCAGAACTCAAACACAGTTGTGACACCTATTATACTTCAGAACTCCCAGCTTTAGGCACTTTCCCTTCCACTTCTCACCTTTGCCTTCTTTCTCTACATAAACCTTGTAGGTTTCCTGGTAATCCTCATGGGTCTATATTACAATGTTGAAAGACGAGTTCTCTGAACACATCTTTATTGACACGTAAATATCAACGTTTTGAAATGCCAAATAGCCACTTCAGCGAATGTTTTCCCAGGAGAAAAAAATAGCTTAGCTGTCATTGGGGATTTGCCCTTTTCCCCACTGTAGTGCGATATCAGAGTTGGTATATTTACCCTCACTATGTAGGGTTTGAAAGTTTGGTTTGTTTGTGTATGGCTGAGCAATTCTTTCCCCTGGGAAAAAATTTGCTGAAGTGGCCATTCAACATTTCAAAAGGTCGATGTTTACGTGCCAATAAAGACGTGTTTTGTGAACTCGTCTTTCAACATCGTCATATAGATCCATCATCTCAGATGCTAAATGACAGGAAATCTAATTTTTTCTATAGGTATTGGTCATTATATACATCAGGACACAACTGCTTCTCATTGGTTGCTATAAAGACTTTTAAGTCTTTTTGGTTTGCCTGTTTCCTCAGTAGTGTTCTCTCATAAGATACCCTCTATTAAAAGCAACCCTAGTTGAAACAGACCCACAGTAAACAGTGCATTCTGTTGGCTCAGCAGTCACTATGCCACAGTGAATACAAAGAAAAAAGTTTGCATACAGCCAATCAAAGCAGAATCCCTTGTGCTATTGGTAATATGCAGTTACCTTCTTATTAACAAAGATTGTACTTCAAAACAGGAATTGATGGAAATTAGTATTATACTAACCCTTTCACTTACACAGATTTCATATTAACCACACCTACTACAACTGTGGATATGCTTGTCTTGAAATATTACTTGAAATGGTAATTTTTTTTTGAGCTACATCTGAATGTTGCTATTACTTGGAATGGATTTTTCTGATCTATATCTGAATGTTGACATTATAACACCTGCTGTTAATATACAAGTATGATAGTCATAGTAAGGAGTATCATGGAGTTCTTTTCCTGATGTGTGCTCTAAATGTTAATATTATACCACTGCATTTACATTTAATTGCTAATATGCATGGTATGCAGTCTTGTTTCTTAACTACTATTAAATATTTTATCATTTATTTTACAGTTCTGGTCTGCATTTATTCAAAACTGGCTTACTTTGTTCATTATCTTGCTTGTGAGCTTTTCTCCCCAGGACCTCCTTTAAAATGGGCCTATCTCAGTAGGGTTAATCCTATTAACAAAATATGAATGTATGTAAGTCATATGTATTTGCTAAAATTATTTTTCTATTTTTTTATAATTTATATTTTTTCTACTGTACACAGTCAAAGGGTACTACTTGAATACAATAGTAGTCATTTGGAACAGTTAAAGTTTACTTTTTTAATACTTGAAATCATATCACAGAAAGTGAACAGGATAATTGGTATTACAGTATGAAATGTATTGGGCTAGAAAGATGGAAAAGTACTAGTTTTAAAGCAAGCTTTTGAATATATTTATATATGGTAGTACATTTAGAAATATGGAGCTTCCAACATCAAAGGAGTGCAATGATGTCTAATATTACATGGGAGAAACAATTATTTCTTTTTTTTTTCAAATAGAACTTTTATTGATTTTCAATACAGAAAACTTCACAAAAGCAATTGCAGAATAAGAACGTCATTCAGTTACGAGTTAGCAGGTGAATACAATATGTATACAAAATCAGTGTTGGCTGGTGACTTCAAATCAAAGGGGGGCTGCAGGAGACAGTTGAATGGGTGGGGCCAATGGGAAGGGGTGTGACCAACTAGAAATGGAAGGAGCTATGCTCAAAACCACAAAAACTGGAACTTTAATTAAATACGCTGCCCTGGGTGCCAAACTGTCATTATGAGAGTCCAATCAAGACAAAATGAAGTGTAGAAGAAAAAAGTATTTCACTGCATTGGCTGCATCACAGCTTACTTAATATCTAGATGGAAACAAAAAGGTTGTGAGGCATGAAAAAATAAATATTTTTTTAAATACAATTCTGGAATGCCAGTCAAAATCAAGTATAAGAAAAACAAGCAGCGCTCAACACAAACCACTTCTCCTTGCACTGCAATTCTAATTATAATTTATATTCAGCTTTATTAAAGTACCAAGTAACATGCTGAAAGTAACAATCTCTGTGATAGCCCCACTTGTAAAAATGTTTCTTATCCAAAAAAGACCTGCTGCCTGACAACAACTATCTACTTGTTTCATGGGGAAAACATGATCAAAGTAAAAAATGAAATGCAAACAAAAAACAAGCTCAAGATACATTGCTTAAAGGATTATTGTACAGGTAATAGACCACACATGATAGATTGGCATTCTGTTTGGTTTACAGGTAAAGCCTGCAAAGATGACTGAAAGTCTCCAACAAATGTAATGAGCTTCTTAAAATAATGTAATCCTGTCCTTTATTACAAATACTGTCATATGCATTTCAATACCCAAGGCTTATACATTATCTAGTTATGTAAGTATTCTCTGCATGGCAATAACAGAAAGGCTTTCAATGTTGGCAATTCTTTAACAGTATGCTTATTAAAGCTTACTTGCATCTTACAATTTCAAACAGGCTTACCTGATGGTCATTAAAGCATTGCTACTTAAACACAGAGCAACATGCACTTTCTGAGTAATAATAAGCATAAATCAACAGTATAAAAATATGACAGAAACCAGAACATTCTGCAAAATCAAGGAAAGAATAAAAGTAGTACTTGTGTCTACCTTGGATGGGAGGATACTCTGCACATTTACACTGCATAACTGCTCCTTGCCTTGCTTGGACACATCCAGAGTCACTACATGGGGGAGTGGGGTGCAACAAGTATGTCACAATTTGAAACATCTCTGGCTGACTGTGATGGACCTGACACATTTGTCATACCTCTCAACCTCAGAACAAAAAATATGGACAAAGCCATACATAGAAGTGGGACAAAGGCCCAAAAATAAGGACACTTTTTAAATATTGCCCTTATAAACTTAGAAAGATAATAGAATAGTAGGTCTTGCATTAGTATGAATTTTCTGAAGGTTATGAAATCTGAAACTCAAATGTCTGTCATTATTGTCTAACTTCAGTCTTTAATGATTTGCCACTAATTTGACAAAAAAACAAAATTTTATGAAAAATGGACCAAAAATGTGATGCAAAAATATAAAATAACCACACAATTCAGCTGGGAACCTGTCAAAGAAGGGACACATTTTTAATATGCTAACTTGAGCAACTGACAAAATAAAAGAATCTACATGCATTTCTGAATTAAACGTAATCTATAACTCTGATTATTACAGTTATTTCTTAATTGCAAACCCTCCATGTTTTCTTCTAAAATTGTCATTTTGCGGTGGGATTATTAGAGGAAGTGCAACATTTTGAGCCAAAATTGGGGACAGTTGAGATGTTTGGATATGCCTAATTCTATAAGGCAATTTATTTGCATGTACATCTCAACCTGTTAATGCAGGAAATCTGGACAAGGCCAGATATACTGGAGGAACATATAAACAGTACTAAACATTGTTGTATAAACTGAGACAGTTGATAGAATAACAGGTCTTGCTTTAGCATGCATTTATTTGAAGGTTATGAAGTCTGAAACTCGGTGTCTATCATTATTTAGTGACTTAATTTCTAAATTATTTGCCAGAAAACCACACATTTTATGAGGAACAAACCAAAAAATAAGAAGCAAAAATCTATTCATTCTGTGAAAATCTGGACAGGGCTGTCTGAGTTTGCTACCCTTCCCCCTCACAAAATCATGGTCGAATGGAGCCTCCCCCCTGCAGGCATTCCAATGAACCATTACTTGGCTATTTCACTCCATTTACCATAAACACTAATGTGCATACTGCTTTACTTCTACGATGATTTGGACTTCATTTGAAAGTTTTATTTTGCGTTTTACAGCACAAACACTAAAACATCTGCTAAACAAAGCGATGCAATCTAACGATGAAAATAAACTTAGCATTAAAACTTTTCTGCCCTTGAAACTCACATTCATTGAAACAGCATTGAAACCCACATTCAAAGAAAATACATTTTGCCAGGGGCAGATAAAGATTAACTTTGGGCTGTTTTCAAATCATAGGCCCCTTGCACATGAAACATGCACGTGCTCTTTGATACACCTTCCTGATTGTATTAAATTATATTCCTTGTACAATATAGTACAGTTGTTAGAGGGCATTTTAAATTTGTTGTTTTGAACATATTTCCAGTAAACAATGAAACAAAATCCATGCACAATTAATGACAAAACTGCCCAATTTAGAACATTTCTATCATAAAAGTCTACTCAAACTTCTACAGTCCACCAGTATCAATAAATATGCACAATCTCTGAAGAAGTAAAAGTCATCTAAATAATTCCACATTAAAAAAAAATCTGTAACTAATGAAGAGGTTGCTGCTAGCAAACAACTTTATATTTCATTGTTTCATCTACAAATAAAGTGTCTGTTGCCCTTGAGGAATAAATTGCCTATGTTGCATTAAAAATAATAAGCTAGAAATATTGCAATAGGGAATGGATGACAAACTGATAACAGGTTCATATAGTTACTAGGTATCTTCACCAAATAGGACTGCAGCATCTACCCCCTTTACAATACAGTACAGTATCAGCAATGCATCTACCTACTGTGGGTGTAGAACCCACAGCCTTCTGCATCAGAAGCAAGTACACCACCTGTTATGCTATTAACAGTGCAAGCAGATTCAGCATAAGCAGCACTAAACTTTTGTTCCCCTGCAGCTCTCAGCTTCTTGCAAACTCTACTTGACACTCAGCTGTATCTCTGAACTTTGCAGCACAAGAAATCTGGAAAAAGCCAAAATTTCAGGGGGGGGGGCAAAAGACCAAAAAAACAGGGACACATTTTAAACATTGCTTATATAATGTTGGAATGTTGCTAGAATAGAATGCTGTGTTACCACCATACATTTCATTGCCAAGTATTGAACCTAGGACCCTGTGCAAAATAGTCAGAGCAATATACTACTATGCCAAATAATCTGTTTTATGAAAGAGAGGAAGACTGAAACTTAAATGGCTACCATTTAGTGAATTCAGTTCTCACCATAGCTGTCAACATCTTAGCACAAAACACCTGAACAAAGCCAATATTGGAGGAATACAGCCCCCAAACATATTCAGTGAATTCAGTTCTCACCATAGCTCACAACCTTGGCACAAAAAACCTGGACAAAGCCATTAATGTGGGAATACAGTCCCAAAGATAGGGACAAATTTCAAATATCCATCTTATAAACTTAGAAAATTGCTATAATTATAGGTTTTTTGTTACCATGTACTTTCTGAAGAATATGAGGTCTGAAATTCAAATGCTTGTCATTTTTATTTATTTAACATTTGTTAACCAGGAAAGTCTGACTTGGAACAAAAGCCAATTTTCGGCAGAAACAGTCCAGACACATGTCTTTGTAAGATGGGAGGACACCAGAACAAACCCACACAAACACAGGGAGGACATGCAGACTCCACACAGAAGGCATCCCAGCCAAGAATCAAACCAGACAACCTGTAGCTGTCAGGCAACAATGCTACCACTGCATCACTGCACTACTGACTGTGTTAAGAAATAAAAATACAGAAATCACAGATTTTATGAGGAACAGAACAAATATGAGGCAAAAATATGCAATTTTTTATAAATGGTGGTGGGTAGGGAATTCAGGTTCTTGCCACTTAGCCCCAAGGTACAGGGTTCAAGCCTTATTTTCTACCCACCACCATGCAGCAACTGGGGCATTTCACACACACACTACCTGAGCCAAAGCTGCTGTAAAGCAAAGTCCTTTCTGTGCCGAGTAATTCCCATTCTGTTGTAAATCCCTTCCTTTCTGTGCCGAGTAAAGCCCACACTAAATCCACCAAGTAAATCCCTTCCTTCCCACAAGAGCACCTAGTCCTTCCTGCCTGTGGACATTGCAGACTGATCCCCTTCCAGTCTATGCAGTTGTAACTGCAGAGACTGCTGGGAAAATTTGGAGTTGAATGTTGTCTTCATACTCTGGACTGCTGGTGGAGACAGTCTGGATTCTGTGCGCATGCTCCAGACTGGTTCACCTGCAGTCCGAATGCCGTGAGTGCACATGCACAATGTTCTGAGCCTCATGTTTTTTTCTTTTCTTTTCTTTTTTGTTTTATTTTACTTTTTTTACAGCTGGGGGGCTACACAGCTGGGAGGGCTGCAGTCCTGCAGTCCAATAGCACGTGCCACCCCTGTACAAAATATACAACAGTGCATGCATGGGGTTATACCCATGAATTGCCAAAAATTATACATATAAAAGTGTGCAAGTCAACATTACAACAGGGCTCAAAGTAATTATCATTTATGTAGCATCTGAAAAAGCAAACATATTTAGGGAAATTAACAATTTTTCTGATGTTGGTGTGAATGAGTTTGAGTAAAAGAAAGTAAATAACATACTGAACCTACATAAGGTACATGATATAACATAAATTAATGTTGCTGGGGAAATAATATAACAACTCTTGCTGCTTTTATACAAAAACTGGAAGTATACACTTGCAAACTTAGTAACTATTTTTTTGACAAAATAGCTATGCAGAAAAGGCTTTCTTTCACTGACAAAGGATGAATGCTTCAATGTCTTCGACAAGTGATATTAGTTCATCTTGAATATCATGTAATTTCTAAATACTTAAGAAGTTTTATCTTGTAGTTAGCAATTATTTGAAGTATTGTTAATTTAGACATTTAAATTGACTTTTGCTTATAACTAAGTAGACAAATTAATGTAAAAGTGAACTCTTTCAATGACAGATAATTAGATGTTTACTTACTGAAGCAGAAGGAACATTTTTGAATGAGCTTTGTCTATATTCTGATGCAAATAGTTTGATTGTTATAAAACATAATTTTTGGAAAGTGCTTATAAAGACAATATCACAGCAACAATACAGTCCTTTTCAAGTACGATGAGGCTAGTGCTGTTGTCTTTGTTAGAGGACAGGCCTAGTTCTTTACAAGTGACCTGTTTCTGTGAAACATAACATCTCTATATTCTCATTACTGGCAACTTTCTGCAAACATACATTAAATTTGTTAAGCAATTATTCTTTTTCAGTTTGGAAGTATAACCTCTTCATCTGTGAGTCACAAATTGTCACAAATTGTCTGCTGAACAGTGAAATTAAAAAAGTCCCAAGCAAAGACATTTAATATAACATTAACAATAAATAATTTACAAAATGCAAAGTAAGGATACAAAGTTTGAAACTCCATCTCAGGATTGCATCTTCAGTATGATAAAAAGCTGATAAATGAAATAATTTATGTTGCAATGCCTTCTCAGCATTTTGAAAAGCTGGCAAGTTTAATGTGAGATATTAATTTCTGATTTTATCTCTGACCTATAAATAAATGTGTGTTTCAGTGGGACACATGAACCTGAGGTGAAATCACAGAATTTGTGATTACATTAAAATATACAGTCTACGTTTTTTAATGGGTATAAAATGAGTCATACTCAAGAACAAACAAAAATGGAGCAAATATTTGCCAATGCCAAAAGTAGGGCTGCTCTGAAGTTAAACCGCATCCATAATAGTTAAAGACGTTTGATCAATGAAATGAGAAAGTATGAGGCTGGTGGCAAAGCAGAAATTAAAATGTAATCCTTCAGTGTACTCAAAATGTAATGTTGCACTAGGATTATGGGTGAAAGAAAGTTTTCCTAGCTGCCTCTGCAATATTAAAAACTTTAAAGCAACATGAACAACTGTGATAAAATCCAAGCAAGATGGCAAAAAAGGAGCCCGAATGTGTTTATTTCAAAATTTTGTAAACACTTTCAGTTCCCTTTTTTGCCATCTTGCTTGGATTTTATCACAAATCTGTGCAATATTAACTATAGTGCTTAGTAAGGCTTGGTACTAAATTCTGCATCATATAGTCTGTTTGATTAATTAAATGTGATTGGGATAACAGGCCGAGTCTTTGATTTCAGGAAGGATGAACTCCCTCAGTTTGGGTCTGAGAAATGAGAATGTCTGATCTTAAATATGTAGCTTGGTATGCAGAATTTCAGTTTTAGGGTCTAAGTGATATAATTTTCTTGTGCTGTATGTAGAGGCATGTCTTTTTAGTTTTAAGGTTAAAGGAGGCATAGTATGTTCATGTAGGAGGTTGAGCAGTTGTGATCCTAGGAGCAGGTCTGTTCTTCATTTTATTGGGTTCCAGTTTGCCTTCTTTAGTGTTATACAGCGGTGTTCATTTCCTGGAAGTGTGCAATAAATCTACATATTATATTGTGTATAGTGGTGGAGTTTTTAGCAGAGTCTGCTGAAGTAAAAGTAAGGCTCTATGAGTTTTGGAGAGTAGGATTCCTTCTCCATTTGAGATCTGGTGGAGTGTGAAAGAAAATGGGACACTTTTGTGCCCAGAAAAGTATGGAATTCATTTTAGATATATTCTCAAGTTACAGGTGAAAGTTTAGTAAGGGATTTAACCAGACACATACCAAGATTCCTGAAAGAGGAGACTTGTTTTAGAGGATGATTTTTATGATCATAGGTTGTTAAGGTTTTCTTAAATCTGCTTATTTTTTGTTGCTTTAGAGTTTAAATGTTTCACTCTAACAATATTGCCTTGGTGTTTCAGCTTACTTTAGTGTGAAGAAGTGATATATTACTTATGCAGTAGCAGATTGCCATTGGATGAATGTATCATTTTATGTAAAGTAATAAAAAAGTTTTCCTACTTAATAAGTATCAACTGACTAAGAGCAGACTGATGTAATGAATCACCATGATGTCATAATCTAAGAGCAGACTGATGTAATGATTCATCACAATGTTGTAATCTATTCCAAAGATATTGAACCTTGTCAATACCATCCATTAGGGTGCATCTCCTTTCTCCATTAAGGCAGTGTCTATCAATCCAGTAAATTTGTGGATACCCATCCCAGTCATCTGAGTTATGTTTAGAAGAAGATATTGAGTAACACTGCTTAACATACAATGGCAGTTTATTCCAGATTTTGGGAAACACTGGCTTATAAACTTGTCCCCATGCCTTGTTTTACTTACCTTCTGGTGAAGATTTAGTTCACTGGTTCTAGTACTGGTACAGCCGATGACCTTGCAGAAATACAGGAGGCCCAGAAAAACTGAGTCACTGAAGGCATGGTAATCAAGACATTTAAAAATCGTTAAGATGCTGAATAAAGGGATAAAGCTGTCAGCCTCATCTGATACCTTAGGGACTTTAAGCATGCAACCTTTTTGATTAGGAAATATTGGGGTCTTTAACTGCTTGATATGTAGAGTGAGATACATCCTGAAGAAGGCATTGTAATTGATAATTAGTCTGGCCAATTCTAATTACAAGGGCGTGATTAACAATTTAGACCTTGATTATAGTCCTTTGACAATTAGCTATGCTATAAAAAAGGGTTTCTTCAGAACAATTGTCACATGATGGTCAAAAGGGACTTATCAACCCAGGTTCCTAGACCCCAAGTAGAGTTTCATCTAGTAGTGGGTATTGTTTATACAGCATGATGAGGGCAGGGATAGTCTGCTGAAAGTAACAATGACTACACTTTTTAGCATTACTATATGTTTAATTAATTGCCTTTGTCTGCAGTAAGGTGCAGTGGAAATTAGCAGTGTAATGTAATACCCAAATACAGGGAACATCATATATCTACCACTTTTTACCTGATTTAAATATCATTTGGGGGGATGTTTTCATGTGTGTTTAATGGTAGAGAAGCAAATTTTTAATATATATTGTTTCAGTTCAGCTAAAGTGCAAACCATCTTTTTAGCACTGCTAGATGTTTATTTAAATACTGCAAGACTAGTTAAATTATTTTGTACTGTGTTAAAAGGTCACCTTGTAATACAAGCAGAAACTGTTGCATAGAGCCCAGTCAAAAGCCATAATTTAATAGACTGGTGTGATGTGCAGGGAGGATATTTCAACTAATGCATAGAGCAGAACATCACAACAGCTCTGTAGCCTAATTTTTAATGGACCACAATGGACAGCAGTAGAGCATCTAAACCATCTAATGCTGTTAAGGTTATGTGACATTGAAAATAGAAGTTTCACAGCAGAGTAGTTACTGTGAAGGTGCTTGCAGAATGGAATTCAAGCAGCTTGTTCTACATTTGGATTTTGAGTCATTCCATGTGATACTGGTACACAGTTTAGACAACGTGTACAATTTCTTTGTGCCTTTGATAGTGGTGACAGCAAGAGTTGTAAGGATAAAATAAAAATGTTGTAGTTAACACATTTTATACTTTTGCCTTCTGTAGCCTTTTTTGTCTTCTCAGAGTTAACACAGATCAAAGAAGTTCTTTACATGGATTTAATATTAACATCTGTTTTATTTTTTCAGCTCAAGAAGTCAGACTTTCATAACAGAACCTAGTATTTATATTATAGTAAACAACTATATTCCAAAAATACATTTGAATGAGTAGATTTTATACTTCCTAATACCCTCTTCTTACTGACCTTGTAACTACAAGTTGATTTATATTTTAAGGCTATGCAGAAAATAAATATTGAGTCAGAATTGTTCAGTTAATAATAATCAAGCATAAAATGGATTCTTAATAATTAGCAAAATGTGAAAAGTGAAATTTGTTAAACAAACTCTCATGCTCTGACTTCTTCACTGAGTTTGGAAACCTGCCACACATAATCACCAACAACACAAACCTATCATCCCCACAGCCATTCTCTCCCCCTTTACATTCCACTACTCCACTTCAAAAAGATTAAAACCAAAGTGACAGAAACACAAGAGAACAAAATACAAATAGTTACCCCCCAAAGCTCTGATAACCTATCCCCTTGGTTCATTCACCTTGGTAAGGACTTCATTTCCCACCCTTACATATACAACCCCTGCTTAACTAATAAGATTATACATCAGATATGGAAAACAGCAATAGTCATTCCTATTCCAAAACTACCCAGGCCAAATGCAGTTTTACAAAACTGTCCTATCTCAATACTTCCCACTTTAGGTAAAATAGTAGAAAAAATATTTACAACCTAATTACTGCTTATTTACTTCAATACCATCTTCTATCCATGAAGCAACATGGATTCTGGTCTGGAAACAGCACCATAACAGCTCTCTACTCCCTCATAGATGACTTCCTATCCAATATGGACAAAGGCAATCTGACAGGAATGATCTTTATTGACCTCACCAAAGCTTTTGATTTAATTGATCATAACTTACTATTGGACAAATTAACTGAAATAGGAACTGGTGATGTTGCAAAACCTTGGTTTGTAAACTTCCTCACCAATAGATCCTTCAGGGTGAAAGTAGGCACCACCACCTCTGAAACAGCTCCTCTTACGAAAGGAATGCCCTAAGTTTCCACTTTAGCCCATCTCCTATTTTCCATATTTATCAATAAACTCCCATCTGTTCACCTTAGACACCTCTAATTCTTTATGCTGATGATATGGCCATCTACAAGTCCAACAAATCCCACTCTGTTATACAAACACAGCTCCAGGATGACCTCCAAACCCTCAGCCACTGGCCAATAGGGAAGAAACTTATACTTAATCCCGTAAAAACAAAGACAATGCTATTTGGAGCCAACCAAAAATAGCCAAAACACCCAGTTCCTTAATATTAAAGATGATAACAATTGCCAAAGAAACTACCACATCCTTCAAATACCTTGTCATTTGGCTAGACTAATCTCTCAACTACACATTAAAACACACTACAGTTATGGACAAACTGAATATTACCTTTTCTGTCCAAGCCATCCAAAGCTGCCATAGGCAAAGGAATACTCTTATCTCAACCTGAATATGGACTATCCATAATAGCTGTAGCCTCAAAGAAAAATGCCACCACCTTGCAAACCATCTCCAATAAAATCTGACAGTTCATTACTAACTCCCCCATTAATGAACATCACTGTCTATTTCTCACCAAATCTAAATGGCTACATTTGAAAGCCAACTTCCTACTAGGATCATACCTCTCAACCTCTTAGTGCAAGAAATCTGGACAAAGCATGTCATAATGGGGGAACAAAGGCACAAAAATAAGGACACATTTTAAATATTCCTCTTATATACTTAGAAAGTTGCTAGAATAACATAATTTGTCTTAGCATGCATTTTCTGAAGGATATGAAGTCTTAAACTCAAATGCTTGTCATCATTTAGTGACTTTAATCCTTAAAGCGTCACAGTGATTTGTTAAGAAAAAACAATTTTTATGAGGAGTGTGATGATGTGAGGTAGTGCCAGCTGTGCCAGGAAAAGTAGGGCAGTGCATGTGTAATGTATTTCAGCAAAGTTAGCTGGAGTTTTGTAAAGACTTATATGTCATTTGAATATCAACTGATTTGTACATATGCTTGTGTTAAAAATGTATTTGTAAAGTTGCTTGTGTTAAAACAATGTATAAGCAGTGGATCCTGTTGGATAGAAAAGAAATATACATCTATGTCAGACTGGATTGTTGTAACTGATTAAGTGTGTATATCTTAAAAGAGGATACTAGAAGAGAAGGTGTTAAGCTCAGCTCAGCTAACCTTAAAAAAAAAAATAGCCTGAAAGTAAATGACTTGGTTTAGGCCATAAAGATTTTATCTCACAGGTCTGAATGCAGCCAGAGATGCTATGTCTGTGAAAAGCCTGGACTGGGGTCCTGCTCTATTATCCTTAGTGGTGAAATAATTACTACCCTGGGGTGCCAGAGAATAGCTTTTTAGTTTTTGCAGGAAGGATGGAAGTGTTGAAATTGTTTTACAGTTTCCAGATGCTGTAATAAACCTTAGATAAAGGTCTGTGTGTGTACTGTGACACATTAGTGCCAGATCCTGGTTCCATTTCTAGTGAGGTTGTAATGTGCACAGAGTCAGGTGACCAGATACGCTGTCATTTTGTAGCCAGCACTGAAATATTATTTGAATACCAGTGGGAGATGTGATGAGTGCACTCTGTTTGGGGCCTGATAAGACCCTCCTCCACTTCCATCTTTTCTTGCTTTAGTAAGTAACTAGGAAACAGTATTTTTTCAGTCAGTTAGAAAAAGTGTCTTTCCATCTGGGTTTTTTTTTATATTTTCTGTGATTGAAACTCTGGTGTTTATCATAAATAGGTATTCAGTATTTTCATGTTTTTTTTTCATGATTTATTATTAAATATATCTAAACCTTTCATTGTGGCTGGTCTTTTAGAAAATATTTAACCTTTGAGAGTACTTGCATTTATTTAGTGGCAATATGGCTCCCTGTTCCTGAAAGTCTTGCTGCTTGTTTAACACTACCATTTGTATAAATGTTAATTTTGCTAAGAATCATTGGGTACCCTTGTAAGAGCCTTAAAGTACCTGGCTTCAGGTGTTCTGGTGGCAGTAAATATATCTTATAGTCTGGATGGAGGTGTCAGAGTAGGTAAGTTGTGCCAGGCTTCACCAGGTGTGTAGGTGTGTGAAAATCCAAATCTCAAAGAGAGTGCATGTGACAGCTACTTTGAACAGGGACACTGAGAACACTGAGTTCACAGAAAGAGTGGTGAAGGACTTACAATGGAACACCCAGCTACAGGCCTGGCTCTATAATGGTCAGTGGGAAGTCTTATTTGAGGCCTGGAGAGGAAGCCCAGCCCCAAGATTGGCATGTGCATTCCCTGTGTGCTCTTAAGAGAAATTGTACTTGGTGCAGGCAGCTGCATCTGGAAATACTGTGTGTCTCTATTTTTTCTCAGTGAATGTTCACCACTGGTGTCAGTGGTGAGGATTGAGGCTCCTTGATCACTGGCCCAGAGGAGGGGCATCACATACTGGTGAGCAGTGGTGTGGATATTAATTGAATTTCTGTAGCCTGTAAGCAGTTGTCACTAAAGGTATGTGTACTCTCAGCAGCCAAAAGGTAAACATACAGAGTTTCATTTTTCACAACAGTTTTATTTATTTTATTTTTTTAGTTTAGTCAAGGAAAGCAGGCAAGGATGTCATCAGAGGGTTATGGCAAGCTGACAGTGAACCAGCTGGCTAAGGTGTGCAAATCTAAGGGACTGGTACATGCCAACCTGACTAAAGAAGAAATTATTTCAGCCTTAGTCACAGCTGCAGCACAGACCTGCAACCAAGAAGACAGCCATTCTGATGATAGAGATGTGCAGCCCTTAGAAACAGGATGGTTCATCATTTCCTCAGAAGACTTAAAAACCCGTCTGGAATTAAAGAGACTTGAACTGGAAGCAAAACACATTGAATTAGAATCAGCAGAGAGACTGTGTCATTTGGAGGCTGAAAAAAATGAAAAACAGTGTCAACATGAGATTGACATGCTGACTCTTCAATGGGAACATGGAGGTAATAGAGAAGGGAATAACCGAACCCCAGAAGCAACAAATGTCAGTAATTTTCTTCCACAGTATACAGAAGGTGATAATTTTGATAGTTTTATTCATATATTTGAAAGAGTATGTAGAAAATATGATGTTGATTAAGGGATCTGGGTACATTTCCTGACCCCGTTACAACATGGCAAGCTGTAACTGCTGTTTCTAAGCTGTCTGATACTGATTGATTAAATTATAACAAGGTTAAACAATGTTTATTGGAATGTTTTAAGTTAACTCCTGAAGCTTACAAAAAAAAAATTGTGAGCACAGACATAGAGCAGATGAAAGTATATGTGATTATATTGCTGAGCTAAGCGTTTATTTTCATAGGCGGGTGAGTGGGTATCAGGTCACCACTTCTGAAAGGCTGCCAGACCTTTTGCTGATTGAAGAAGCCATAAAATCACGTTGTCTGAAGACATGAGAATCTAGCTGGCAGACCAGGACTGTAACTCTGCAGATGAGCTGGGGAGAAAAGGGGATCTCTACTTGGCAACCAGGGCACCACTGCAAAAGAAGGGGATACCATGTGCTGCATATGTGTATAAGGGAACCCATGCTGAGCAGCCTAAACTACCCCAACGGAGTCCACCAGTAAAAGGGGAAGCCACTAGTTCAGGTACACAGCCAGGGTCAGGGTTTAGATGTTTTAAATGTAAATAGAGAGGCTATGTAACATGCAAATGCCCACCGAAGCAAGGTGGGGAACAGAAAGTGAGGAAGCCAGCAAGTGGGAATAACAGCATGCCAGTGGTAAGTTGTCTGGACACAACAGGGGTACCAAACTATCACCGTAGTTTGTATCCTATCTTGGTGGATGGAAAACAGGCCACTACCAAGAGAGACACAGCCTCTGACATAACCATTGTGAAGCCTGCAGTGGTTAAAAGGAGCAGTACTTGCTCAGGCAGTTCACTCCAGTCAGAGCTCTAGAAGGGATCCCATTCCAAAACCTCAAACTTCTAGGGTGGCTAGAACTTCCCAGTTTACTTCATTATAATCAGTATCTATTGTACCCTAGGCCCCTTTCCTCTTCAAACAAACTGCTTGTTCAAACACACAAACCTAATAACTCAGCCGGTGACTCCCTATTTTCTAACTTTGTGGGCAAAGTTTGGAACTCCCTTCCAGCTGACCTCACACAGATAACCTTGCACTCTCTATTCAAAAAAGCCTCAATCAGCATCTCATGGCACATTGGCTATGTCCATGTTCCAACCCTGACTAACTCTCTTAACTACTCAGTCAAGAACTTACCTCTCCTCTCTCTAAGAGAAATATATGTAACACATGACTTTTCACCTCGCCATGCTTTCTATTTCTAACCTCCCACCCATCCCCCTCGCTCATATATTTCTTATCTTTTTTTTTACCCTACTTATACACTACCATACATCTATTACTAGGTCAAAGTTAATCAGGGGATATCCTACACTAATTCTCACTTTTCCATACCTTTCCCTTTTACTGGACTAAGTAGTACTTTTCCTAAAGCTCTATACTCTTGTTAGTCTTTTAATGCCTATTAGAATTGTTATTATCTGTTACCTATGTGTTATATATGAAGTTATGACTCCCCTGTTTATTATCTGTATGAGTGGAGCTTTTATTGCAATATTTTGTATGTTATCTAGTTAGGATTCTATACCAAGATATACTGTACAGTGTTATTCATATGTGAGATGGAGCTTTTCTCCCAGGGCCTCCTCTGAAAATGGACATGTATCCAGTCAGAATTTCTCGGTCAACAAATGTAAAATAAAATAAATAAATAAAATACCTCTGGCAAGTGTTCACCTTGACTAAAAGGGTGGAAAAGGAAGCAAGCAAGTAAGTGTGTTTGAGGATATCCCTCAGAAGTCTTGATAGGGAATGATTTTGATAATGTAATACCTTGTATGCATGCAGTTACATGCAATCAGGCTTGGAGACAGGTATGTGGGTCTGGTAGCCTCAGAGAGACCCAGACAGACCCCATACCTGAAGCCAGGGCTGGTGATGTGGCTATTTTAGGGAGGGAGTTACACTGTAGCAGTGAGCCTGAAGGTGATCCACAAGTACTGATAGGTACTGATGTTCCTTTGGACAGGGTTACTGCAAGGGCAGAGCTGAGTGGTAGTAGCCAGACTGACAGTGAGGTAGCGCTGTCAGAAGATACCAGACTTCCAGTGGATTCTGATGAATCTGGGCATCTTGGGGCAATGTAGAAATTGCCTCATGTACACAGACAACCATCTCCTCCTACCACCCAACACTACAACCTGTGAGAAATGCACTTATCTAGCCAAACTGGAGGTAAAGCTCTCTCCAATCAAGACTGAACTTGACAGTCAAGAGGAGAAGGTAAACACTTGTGCCACATCACACCACACTCATCACATAGTCTCACTAAATCTACACCACGAAAATCCACACATAGAAACACAAAAACATTTGCGGAGGATCTCAATAATAATCTGCTCAAGCAACAGAGACCTCCAAAGCAGAAATGCAAGCAACCTCCACCCCCCCAATACAACCCAAATGACACATAGCCCACAGACTCAGTGTGTCACTCAACCACAGCCAATAAGGCAAAACAACGTACCCAACACACTAGTCATAGGCGACTCTATAGTCAGGCACACTGATGTCCCACTCACCAGGCTAAACAAGGAGAAGGTTACTGTCAGCTGCCTGTCAGATGACAGGATCTGCCACATAATCCATGCACTCAGGTCACTCCACAACAAGTACAAATATGACTCTGTCATTGTCCATGTTGGTGTGAACGACCTGAGACGTACCTCCCTGGACTACATGAAAAGAGACATGGAAGAGCTCTCCGATCTTGTAGCCCAGGCAGATATGACCCTAGCCGTGAGTAGCATTCTGCCATCACCCAGAATGATGCCGCAGTACAAAGACAAAATGATTGACTTCAACAATTGGCTAAGCTTCTGGTGCCATTCTAAAGGGATCCAGTATATGTCTGCCTGGGATAACATGGTTGACAGACCACGATGCTTTGCCAGAGATGGCCTGCAGCTGTCACCCCTGGGATTCTGGATACTGGCTAAGGTTCTTGCCGAACCTATAGTGCCTTTTTTAGGCAAGGTTCAAATGACAAATTCACCACTGTAACAGGAACAGGCAAGCAAAAACTGAGGGTGATGCTACTCAATGCTAGAAGTCTAAATCTCAAAATGCACTCGCTCGAGGCACTCCTTAAAATGGAGAACATCGATATCTGTGCAGTGACTGAGACCTGGATCAAGGCTCCAGAGAGCACCCCTACACTACGAGGCTATAACTCATACCACACGTTTTGGCCATGTAACCTGGACTGGAACACCAAAGGTGGAGGTGTGTCCATATTTATTAAGGATATCCACACCTCCAGGCTAGTTGCTCAGCATAATGCAGCCGAGGTTATCCAAGTGCAACTAACTCTGGGCAAAACTGCAATCCAAATTGTAGCTTGCTACAGATCACCCACCATGCCCCAGGATTCCCACTCCTCTTTTCTTGATGTACTGGAAAATATTAAGGTTCAACCAAACACCCTAATAATGGGCGATTTCAACTACCCACCATTAACTGGGAAAACTACTCATGTACCAACTCCTTCGCTCAATGCTTTCTGGAATTCATAAACTCCAATGCCCTGGATCAACTTATCCACACCCCCACCAGGGGTAACAATATCCTAGATCTAGTCATTACCAATATGAGTGACCGGTGTTCCACACCTGAAGTCAACGCCTCATTGGACCGATCCGACCATAAGCTAATTACCCTAGATATCCACATCCTGCCTCCACCCCCCATTAAAGAAACCATGGTAAAAAATTTCTCCAAAGCCAACTTCATGCTTCTTAAGACAGAAGTGGTGAACTTCATGACACCCATGCAGATGGACAATACAGTTATGACTACTGAATCCTACATAATTGCTCTTTATAAGCACTTACATGAGTGCATGGATCGTGCTATCCCTAACAGAACCAAGATACTATACTCCAAAAAGAGGAAGCCAATCTGGTGGTCCCCTGCCATAAACAAACTGTATAACAGAAGAAAGAAACTCTTGCAAAAGAGAGTAAAATCCCACGAGTGGAGGTGCTCCCTGGTCAGCCTCAGTAAGAAGCTGCAATCCCTGATAAAATTCTCCAAAGCTAGTTATGAAAACAAAATCGCCACTGATTCTAAAGACAACCACAAAGCATTCTATAGCTATGTCAAGAATCTCAATGGCAACACTCAGATCTGCTCTCAGTTACAGCACAATGGCACTAAATATACAGACCCAACTGATATTGCCAACATCCTGGCAGATAGGTTCAGTGCTAACCTTACCCTCCTCTCACCCCCTAAAGAGCCCATCTCTATACCGGAAGAATGCAAAGTTCCTGTAATCACGGCTGCACAGGTAAAAACCACACTCTCCAAAGCCAAGAACACAGCACCCATGGGACCAGACAACATCCCAGGCTGCATTCTACATGAACTACAGAATGAACTGGCACTCCACCTAAGTACTATGTTCAATCATAGCCTTACCTCAGGCTTTGTGCCTGCTGAATGGCACACAGCAACGGTTATCTCACTCCTCAAGGGGGGAGCCACCACGGACCCGGGGAACTACCGCCCCATTAGCCTGACGAGCCTGGTCTGCAAGGCCATGGAATGTATCATCATGGAACTTATAAACAAAGGCATTGGTAATCTCCAAACTCTGGATCCCACCCAGTTCGGGTTTGTAAAAGGCAGATCATGCCTCCTAAATCTGACTGACTTCTTTGAAGCAGTCACCAAAGCCGTAGACAAGGGTAAGGTGGTTCACAGAGCCTATCTAGATCTTGCCAAGGCTTTCAACACCATCCCCCACTCTGGAATTATAGGTAAACTCACTAAACTAGGTATAAATCCCTATGTCACAAGATGGATTGCCAACTGGCTCACTGACAGAACCCACACTGTGAAAGTAGCAGACTCCAAATCCGACTTCAGACCAGTGACAAGTGGAGTACCACAGGGTTCAGTCCTGGGTCCTCTCCTGTTTGGTATCTACTTCTCTGAAGTACAGGCTAACACAGAAGGTCTTTGGCAAATGAAGTTCACAGATGACTGCAAACTAGGAGCCATAATCAAAACTCCTAACGATGTGGACATCTTACAAAAGGGCCTCACTGAGACATATGCCTGGTGTCAAAGCCATGGCCTCAAGCTCAGTGCCAAAAAGTGCATTGTCATCCCCTTTGGTAAAAACTCTTTACCCATGAACTACAACATAGACGGTAGTATACTTAACACCAAAAGTGTGATAAGAGACCTTGGGACACAGGTGGACAGTAGTCTCTCCTTTGATAATCACATCGCCACAGTAGTCAGGAAATCCTTTTACATGGCACACCTCATCACAAAAGGTTTCTCATCCAGAAAAAAAGAGGTCATTGTTCCCCTCTACTCATCACTCATTAGACCCATTATAGAGTACAACACCCCTTTTGGTATGTACCTCACAAGACATCTACAACAACTGAAAAGGCCACAGAAATACCTCACAAAGAGGATTACCGGCCTCAAACAGATGCCCTATGCAGACCGTCTCAAAAAACTCCATCTTTACTCCGTCACATATTGCCTACTCAGAGGTGATCTCTGTCTAACATACAAATCTATGTCAAACCCAGAGCTGTTGGACATGCTCCACTTAAAGAACTCTCAATCCCTCCGAGCTACATGCTCTAGGGACCTAAACCTTGTCACCACAATAAACAGAACATGCTGTAGGGATAGATTCCTGTCCCAGAGACTTCCCATACTCTGGAATAAACTACCTATCTATATCAAACAAAGCTCCTCATTAGCACTCTTCAAGAAAAATCTTGATGATTGGATGGGAAATAGGAAATTCACCCCGGGGATCACTTCTGTGTCTCTGCTCAACAGTGGCACAGGAAAATAATTTTCTTGGGTGGCAAAAGCCAGGGTACCTTTTTGGCTGGGCTTGTATAGGCCCCAGGGCCGATAGCCTAGCACCTACCTATGAACCTATGAACCTAAGGGGAGCTGGGAAGGCTCACAAAGGAAGAGTTGAGACAGGCTCAATTCTCAGACCCTACATTATGAGGCTTGACGGAGAATTGATTCTCAAGGAAAAGGGGAGTCTGTATACTGGAACACAGAATTACTATACCCTAACAATATGTATACTACAACAAAACCCTTACTAACCAAGTTAATACTCTTAACTACTCTCATACCTGTCCTTACCACTGCTTATCTCCTCACATCCATTGAAAAATTGAATTATTACCACTTTAACTACTCCCCTAAACAAACATCTACTCAAAATTATACCCTTACCCATTTTCTAACAAGTTCCACATCCACTCCATGCTACCTGCTAGCCAAGTACCATTGACTCACACATATCATATTCAATAACACCACTGTAAGGAAGCTGAAATATCTAACCAGCTTCATTAACTACCCGGTTTCTGGCCTAAAAACACCCACCTTAAAAGATGGTGACATCCACCCTAACCCAGGCCCGACTAATGTCCCCACTTTATTAACTAATTCTACCACTCCCTCCACCCTAACAACTCAAACCAGTCTCTCTAATTCCTTACTTATAGATCATCTCAATATCTGCAGTATTAATAACAAAATTGCCCAGCTCCACGCCCTCCTTGATATACATTCCTTTGATATCTTCTGTCTCACTGAAACCTGGTTAAAACCTGGAACTAAAGATAATGAAATAATTCCCCCAGGTTATAATATATTGAGACCCGACAACATAAAACACAGGGGAGGGGGGGGGGGTAACACTATCGTTTAAATCCATGCTACAGATCACCTCGATACCTTATAACCCACCTCAAGATAGTAAGGCTGAAGGCCTTATCTCCTGACTTCAACTTAACCCTAGCAAAGCCCTATACATCATCTGCATCTACCTACCTCCTGGTAATAATAGTACTACAAGAGAGGACATTCTAAGCTGGGTATCTACTACTTACCCACAAGAAACCATTATACTAGGAGACTTTAATACAGACTGGAAATGTGTAAATACAGATAACCCTTCATCACTCATTAATCTTCATGGCTTTAGTGAAACAATTACCACCACCATTAGATTTAACAAACCTAACAACAAAGAGAGTATCTTAGATTGGATACTTATTAATAAACAGCAACAAATCTACAAGGTAGGAACTCTACCAGATGACTTAAGTGATCATATGTTAACTTACATTATAAGACAAAAGAATGACATCCCTAACAACCCCTCTTATAGGATCTCATGAACCAACAAACGCTTTAACCCTGTAGTTTTCCAAAATTAACTTAATGCCTGTAACTGGAACCCACTAAAGACTCTCCCTCTTGAGGAAGCTGTTAAATATTTTAACTCTAAATTCTTAACTATACTTGATAATCATGCATCTAAACAGTCAATCAGAACAAAGTCCAAACCAGCCCCCTGGCTCTCAAAAGATAATAAACAACAGATACTGTTTAGGAATAAATCTTGGGCCAGGTGGAGAGCATCCAAAAACATCTCTGAGCGTCAAACATTTAGACAGATGAGAAATATTACAAAAAAAGCAATACTCACTGATAAAAAAACACTATTGTAAACTACAGCAATCACACCATAACAATCCACAAAATTTCTGGTCTAGCTTAAATAGATTCCTACACCCAGGGCACTCTAGCACACCGCACCCTCTAGGGTCTGATAACAATTCCTCCCATCAAACTGCCAATGCCTTCAATACCTTCTTCACAGACACCATAAAATCTCTAGCCTGTCAACTCTCTACAAACAACTCTAATATCCCTACCTCTTTGCCTGATACTCTCCCTACATTCCAAATAAAACCCATCGCTGCCTCGTACATCCAAAAAATTATCCAAAAACTTAAGCCATGTACACCATCTGTTGACCAAGTACTGTCTGAATACCTGCGAAAAGCAGCTAAAGCAGTTGCTTATCCTGTATCCATACTTATAAAGGGAACCATAAAAGAAGAAACCATTCCTGACATCTGGAAAATCTCCCACATTATCCCCTTACACAAAGACTCCAATGATTATTCCAACTATAGGCCTATAGCTCTCTTATCTCCCTTAGCAAAAGTTATGGAAAAATGCATTCACCATCAACTAATAAACCACTTAACCCAACATAATATACTAGCTAACTGTCAGCATGGCTTCAGGCCATTCCATAGTACCACCACAGCACTCCTATCTTTCACCAACACCATCAATAAAAAACATAATAACAACATCCTCTCATCAGCCCTCTTTACTGAGCTGTCAAAAGCTTTTGATATGGTCAACCACCCCCTACTCTTAAAAAACTCTTGAATCCCTTTCACTAGACTTCAAGGCTGTTCTCTGGTTCAAGTCCTACCTTACCAATAGGCAACAAGCAGTCCCCTGGGAGAATAATCTATCTGCCTTACTGCCAGTCTCCCTCAGAGTCCCACAGGGCTCCATTCTAGGTCCACTTTTATTCTCTTTATTCATCAACAACCTACACTTAGCAATCCCCCAAGTTACCTGCATACAATATGCAGATGATTCCACACTCATATGTTCGGCCACCTCCATATCCCAAACTACAATCTCTAACCCAGACAGTATTTAACACAGTCAAGACTTGGTTCTTGAAACGCTGCCTCCTTTTGAACACTAAAAAGACAAACTCTTACTCTTCACACCTAATAGTAAGTCCCCCCTATAAATTTCTCTATCAAATCAAATAATGGCACACATATAACCCCCAACTCTACCACCAAACTGCTAGGAATCATAATTGGCAATAACCTTACCTTTAATAACCATATAAATAACACTATTAAAACCATAAATAGAAAAGTAGGCTCCCTATACAGAATAAAACCCTTCTTAACACCAACAGCCAGAACTACAATTGCCCACTCCCATCTAATCTCAACTCTACTCTATGCTTCCCCCATTTATACTAACCTAAAGAAAAATAATCTTGCTAAACTAGCCAGTTCCTATAACAATATTGCCAGATTTGCCACTGGGAACCCATTTAGAACTCACCACTGTCTGCACCTACAGCAGCTAGATTGGCTCGAATTAAAACCATCTTGATACTTTCCCAACTTACCATTGTCCCTAGGAGTTTCTACCAACCTAACAATACACCTATACTTTCTAACCTTATTACCCCTATACAAACCTCAATTCCTAAAGCACTTCCACCAAACTACTGGCTACCATAAGCAAGTCCAATTACTTGGCAGATGACTCCTTGTTTTATAATACTGCTGGAAAATATTGGAACCTGTTACCATCAGATCTAACTTAACTTCCCTCCTTTCCACACTTTAAACAAAGTCTCAAGAAACATCTTAAAACAAAATGGTTATGTCCTTGCTGCTACCTTGACTAATTCTCTGCTTTAGCTATTGCCCTATCTCTTTACTGCCTCCCTCCACCAATTAATACTGTTTTCCCCTTGGGAAGTAATAACTGTCTTAAATTATTCTTACAACTAGGTACTGAGATGAATGAAATTGTGTATGTATTGTAATCTACCTCACATATCTTTATGAATGTGTGTCTTATCCTTTTAGGTATTAGTTTCATAAATAGTATTATCTCTAGCTAATGCTCTCTGATTATTTTAACATAATTTCATTTATATTAATGTATGAAAATGTTTATGTTGTGTTGCTCAAATAAGTATGAATTATTTTTAACTAACAAATACTCTATGTTATTTTTAACATAATTTTCTTTCATATTTGTGCATGTTCATTTTTTTATGTTACTTTGGAGCTTTTCTACCCGGGCCTCTGCTGAAAATGGAAATATATCCAGTTGGACTAGCCCGGTTAACAAATGCAAAATAAACTATATAGAGAGTGGACCCTGAGAGAGGGCTAGAGGGTGATGTAATACAGCAGTTGGTAGTGCCCAAAGCCTACCATCTAGCACTTCTAGCCATAGCCCATGACATACCATTTTCAGGTCATAAAGCACACCAATAGATGTATTATGCAGAAATGTTATTGGCCCAGGATTGCAAGGGATGTAACAGGGTACTGCAGAACCTGTGAGCAGTGCCAAAAAGTAGGCAAGGCAGGAGACAAAGTAAATGATCCTTTGATGCCTTTGGCTGCGATTGAACAGCCATTTCAGAGGGTAGCTATGAATATTGTGGGGTCTCTGAGTAACCCAAGTTCCACAGGGAAGAAACATATCCTAGTGGGAGTAGATTATGTTACTAGATAACCTGAGACAGTGGTTCTGTCCTCCATATTGGTGAAGAAGGTGTCAAATGCTTTGCTAGAGATTTTCCAGCAGGGTAGGTTTCCCAAGAGAAATACTGACTGACAGAGGTGCTACTTTCATGTCAGACCTGCTGGCTTGTCTGTGGGAGCCCTGTGGGGGGAAGCAATTAAAGCCTACCCCTACTACCCCCAGACTAATGGTCTTGTGGAGAGGTTAAACTCTACACTGAAGACCATGTTAAGGGCATTTTCAGGCCAGTTTAAGAGAGAGTGGGACAAATATGTGCCCCATCTGCTGTTTGCATACAGGGAAGTATCCCAGAAATCCACATTTTTTTTTGCCCTTTGAGTTACTGTATGGCCATAGGGTGAGGGGGCCCTTGGATTTGATTTGTGATGAATGGGAGGGTGAGTGTGAATCCCACAAGACGTCTGTTATGGCATATGTCCTAAACCTCAGGGCACGGCTTAGGGAGCTCATGGGCTTTGCCCAGGAGAACCTGGCAGGAGCCCAACAGCAGAAAAAAGTTCTGGTATGACAGAAATGCTTGAGCCCAAGAGTATGCTGTGGGACAGCAGGTTATGGTTCTCATTCCTGTCAGACACATTAAGGTACAAGCAGCTTGGGAAGGACCCTTTAAAAACTGGTATCTAAACTCTCACATCGTCATCTTTCTTCTCTCACTATATCCTGGTTCTCTAGTTATTTATCAAACAGACTACAATCTATATGCTGGCAAACCACTATCTCTCCTTTTCTGCCCATCACTACTAACATTCCCCAAGGCTCTATACTTGGTCCTCTCTTGTTCAATATCTTTACTAACAACTTACACTCTGCTACTAACCTCTTAACCCTTCTGCAATATGCTAATGACTCCACCCTCATAACCACTACCCACACCATCCCTGAACTCCTTTCTTGTACCCAAGACACTGTCACCTCCATCGAGACCTGACTCACTGACACTCAGCTAATATTAAACAGAAAAAAACTAAGCTTTTGCTATTACTTCCTAAAAATGTTGTACAGCATAAATCCTCTTTCTTCATCTCCTCCTCAACTACACAATCATCAGACCCAAACTTCACACCAAATTGTTTGGTGTCACCATCAACGATGAGCTTAAATTCACTATACATATCAATCTTTGTATAAAAAAATACTAAAAACGTGGCCTCCTCAAAACCCTCCCTAGCCACATCTCTCCTCTTACCCTGTCTACTGTATGCAGCCCCAGTCCTTACTAACCTTCAATCATCTCTTCTCAGCAAACTAGAACAAACCTACAATCAAACAACTAAATTTGCCGCAAACTTCCCCTATAAATCCCACCACTGCCTTGCACTTAAATATTTGCAATGGCCTGAATTCCCAAAACAACTTCTACTCCCACAACTGCATATATACTCACTCTCTTCTTTATAACCCCACATTCTGCCCCTCTATCTCCAATATCATATCTCAATATAACCCCCGCCGTCAACTCCATTCATCAGACAAACATCTTCTGGACATCTACAAACCATCAAAAACATTGGCAAGTCATTATATAAACACTCAGTTGCTCACTACTGGAACTCTCTTCCTCATAATATTAGAAGTATCCCCCATAAGTCCCATTTCAAACTGGCACTCAAGCACTACCCACAGAACACCTGGTCCTGCCGCCGTCTAGCTCCAACCTGATCCCACTTACCTTGTTTCCCAATACCACTTCCATATACGCGCCATCTTTTCTCCTTTTTCTCTTCTTGCTCTTCTTCTTAGCAAATCAAACCAACTCCCACCATGAGTACATAATCTTTGTCCTCCCTTGCACCCTCACCATAATGTTGGCACTATAGGTTCATAGGTTCATAAGTAGGTACCAGGCTATCGGCCCAAGGGCCTAGGTAAGCCTAGCCAACAATGTTCCCTGGCTTACACCACCCAAGAAAGTTAATTTCCTATGCCCCTGTCAAGCAGAGGCACAGAGGTGATCCTCGGGGGTATTTCCTATTTCCCATCCAGTCAAAGATTTTTCTTGAAGAGTGCTAATGAGGAACTTTGCTTGACATAGATAGGTAGCTTGATCCAGAGTATAGGAATTCTCTGGGACAGGAATCTATCCCTCCAGCATGTCCTGTGGTGACAAGGTTTAGGTCCCTAGAGAGTGTAGCTCATAGGGATTGGGATTTCTTTAGGTGTAGCATGTCCAACAGCTCTGGGTTTGACATAGCTTTATATGTTAGGCAGAGATCTCCTCAGAGTAGGCGATATGCTACAGCGTAAAGCTGGAGTTTTTTGAGACAGTCAGTGTAGGGCATCTGTTTGGGGCCAATAATCCTCTTTGTGAGGTACTTCTGTGGCCTTTCCAGCTGCTGCAGATGTCTTGTGAGGTACATTCCAAAAGGGGCATTGTACTCTATAATGGGTCTAATGAGTGCTGAGTAGAGGGGAACAATGACCTCTTTTTTCCTGAATGAGAACCCTTTTGTGATGAGGTGCACCACATAGAAGGATTTCCTGACTACTGTGGCAATGTGATTATCAAAGGAGAGACTACTGTCCACCTGGCTCCCAAGGTCTCTTATCACACATTCGGCATTAAGTAGACTACCATTTATGTGGTAGTTCATGGGTACAGAGGTTTTACCAAAGGGGATAACAATGCACTTTTTTGGCATTGAGCTTGAGGCCATGCCTCTGAGACCAGGCATCTGTCTCAGTGAAGCCCTTCTATAGGAGGTCCACATAATTTGGGGACTCAACTATGGCTCCTAGTTTGCAGTCATCTGTGAACTTCATTAACCAGAGGCCTTCTGTGTTAGCCTGTACTTCAGAAAAGTAGATACCAAACAGGAGAGGTCCCAGGATTGAACCCTGTAGTACTCCACTTGTCACTGATTTAAAGTCAGATTTGGAGTTTGCAACTTTTACAGTGTGGGTTCTGTCAGTGAGCCAGTTGGCAACCCATCTTGTGACATAGGGATTTATACCTAGTTTAGTGTGTTTAGCTATAATTCCAGAATGGGGGATGGTGTTGAAAGCCTTGGCAAGGTCAAGATAGGCTGTGTGAACCACCTTACCCTCATATACAGCTTTGGTGACTGCCTCAGAGAAGTCAATTAGGTACAGAAGGCATGATCTGCCTTTCACAAACCCGAACTGGGTGGGGTCCAGAGTTTGGAGTTTACCAATGTCTTTGTTTATGAGTTCCATGATGATATGTTCCATGTTCTTGCAGACCAGGCTCATCAGGCTACTAGAGCAATAGTTCCCAGGATCAGTGGTGGCTCCCCCTTTGTGAAGTGGGATAACTGTTGCTGTGCACCATTCAGTGGGCACAAAGCCTGACGTGAGACTATGATCGAACATGATGCTTAGGTGAGGAGCCAGTTCATACAGAAGTTAATGTAAAACGCAGCCTGGGATGTTGTCCGGTCCCTTGGATGCTGTGTTTTTGGTTTTAGAGAGTGCAGCTTTTACCTGCATAGATGTGATTACAGGGACTCTGCATTCTTTCTGTATAGATATGCGCCCTTTAGGGGATGAGAGGGGGGTAAAGTTAACGCTGGACCTATCTGCCAGGATGTTGGCAATATCAGTTGGTTCTGTAATTTTCGTGCTGTTGTGCAGTATCTCAGAGCAGATCTGGGTGTTGCCATTGAGATTCTTGACATAGCTATAGAATGCTTTGTGGTTGCCTTTAGAATCAGTAGCTATTTTGTGTTTGTAGCTAGCTTTGGAGGATCTTATAAGGGATCTCAGTTTCTTACTGAGGCTGACCAGGGAGCTCCTTCACTCATGGGATTTTGCTCACTTTTGCAACAGTTTCTTCCTTCTGTTGTAGTTTGTTTATGGCAGAGGCCCACCAGATTGACTTCCTTTTTTTGGAGGATAGTGTCTTGGTTCTGTTTGGGATAGCATGATCCATGCACTCGTGTAAGTGCTTATAGGGTGCATCTGTGTTGGATTCAGCAGTCGTAAATGTATTGTATATACGTATGTATATACAGTTATACAAAAACTTATGCAAAACCTTATATTTGTGTTAACATCTTTTGTTGTACTAATTCTCATTACAATGTAATTTCCGTTTTGTATGTTGTAATTGCAATTGGAACTATCTGGTCTCCTTTTGTGGTATAAATTTTATTATGATGTAATTTCTTTTTGAATGTTTGTAATTGCAATTGTAGCTTTTCTCCTTGGTTCTCCACTAAAAATGGGGCATTTGGCTCAGCCAGACCAACCTGGTTAACAAATGACAATAAATAAATAAATAAATAAAATGGTAAGGAAGGTTAGTGATGTTAACTACATGCTAAAACTGCTAGGCAGGATGCAGGGGCATAAATTGTACCATTCATGATGAAGTCTTACCATGATAGGGAAGCCCTTGTGCTGAGTATTTGCATTAGGTAGCAGGAGGAATCTGAGAGGGATCTGGTGACTGACCTCCTCAGTGAGGCTCAGACTGACATAACAATGGAAGGGGTAGCAATGTCCTAGTGGCTATCCCCTACCCAGGTTCAAGAAATCTGTGCAGTGCTACAGGAGTCTGGGGACATGTTCACTGGGAAACCTGGGTGCACCCACCTCGTGCAACACCATGTGGATAGAGGACCCCAAAGACCTATCAAGCAGGCCCCTTACAGGGTGCCTAAGCAAGTCAGACAGACTCAGAGGGAGAGGATACAGGAAATGTTGAAACTGGGAGCAATCCAGGAGTCTTGTAGTCCCTGGGCCTCCCCATTGGTGCTGGTACTGAACATACCTCTCAAACTAGAGATATCAAAAATCTGTACAAAAGTCCATGAAAAGTAGGTACAACTGGCCAAAAATTGGGACACTAATTAACATAAAATTTGCATGTGTTACAATGTAACCCCACCCACTTTGATGGAATTCTGGGGTACCAACATTAAAATAATTTTGAAAATATTCCCCAATTTTAACATTAACTCTGAAAATATGCATTCCGCAAAGAAGCACCAGTCCCTTTGCATTTACAACATTTCCAAACAAAATCTTAATGGAAGTAGTAAACAACAGACATATACCAGCTTGATTAATTAAGTATTAACTTAATCATGTCATACCTTAATGAATGAGTTTTTGATTTATGTTCACTTTTGGTATATTATCAATAAAACATATTTTAACTGTAATAATATCATCATACTTTTCCTGACTTGTGTAACTGCAATTTTTACCAAAAATCAGACTTACCGCAAACACAGCTTATAGCCCAAATGGAATCGGTGCTAGCCTTGCCAGTGCATGAGTGCAACTACCTTCATGCCACTATACCAGATCCTTCAAATACTCTCATGATGATGGTACTAAGATGACTACTCCCTTGCACTTTCACATTTACATAATCCTACTAGACACTGGCATGATGTAAAATGAGACACTAACTTGCCCACCAAGACAATGAAGACAACCACTAAAAGTCCCTTCAGAAAACCATACAGGTAAGGTAACTGGCAGCAAGAGAAAGCATGGCATACTTCTCAATCTCTTAGTGCAAGAAATCTGGACAAAGCCTGACAAAATGGGAAGACAAGGGCTAAAAAATAAGGACATATTTTAAATATTGTTCTTATAAACTTAGAAAGTGACTAGAACAGGGTATGTGCCACAGTGCCACCAAGAAGTTTTCTCATTGGGCGATCTCTTCAGCAGGTGGTACAATTTCAAATCATGTGCTCTTTGCTGTCCGCAGAACCACACAACCATGTGCCCTCCCCATGCTGTACTACTGCTCCTGTATTGGCTGGCACTTTTTATTGACCAAGACGTTTAGAGGTAACTTCCTGACAGAAGTGTTGGACCTGTTATTTCTTATGGTAACAGGGAAGTGGCACTGTTTGATTGGTAGTAGAGGTAGGATATTGCCTCAGTTTAGAAACTGTCACTCTGTTGTTCTTAGCTAGTGTTTCCAGAGAGTTTGAATTCATGCATAACTTTAGTCAGTGTCACTGGACAGCTCTGGCAGTTTGGTAATGCCAATCCTTGATGCTGTTGCTGTTTAGTTTGTTCTGAAGTGGAGTTTAGGATGACTGAGGAGCACGAAGCTACACATCAGCTGGTTTCAGATAGTTAATTAACCTGCCCTTATTAGATTTTTTTCAAATCTATATTCGTATTTCATATAACTTTTTATTTTAATATAATTTATAAGTTTTATTGATTGCTGATGTGAGTACATAAATGCTGTGCAGAAGTTCAGAAATGCAAAGCAAATATCTTACATACTCTTTTTTTTTTTCTTTTTCTATTATTTTAAAAGTTTACAAAGTACTTTACAAATTAAATTAAGTGCATACAGAAACTTAAATTAGGTAATTAAATTTACACATCTCAAAACAGATACTACTTAAAATGCCAACTTGTGGGTTTCAATATATATATATTTCTGACATTATGATGACCTTAATATGTATTTCTATTTTTTTGTGATGCACAGCAACATAAACTTAATTCTATAATTTTAAACCTCTTTCTACCTTTCAAGTGTAACTGTTTGCATTATTCTGACTTGATAATTACATTCAGCAGCGGTATGGAATGGAATGTCAGTGAACTTCTTCAAATAAAAACAAAACAGTGATTTACTTTCGTTCTCTATTTGTGGGCTTTTTTTGGCCACAAATGCCACAGCTATTGCTAACTTATCTATATTAGAGGGATTCATAAATTGAAGTGAAAGCAACAAATACTGACTGTCAAAGAACGTCTCTGATATTGTACAGAACGCACACATGCATCCCATCACAGTGTTGCAAAGTGATTGGTGATATATAATCATCTTCAAACTTAAATGTAAAGAAATCCAAAGTGCAATCTTGCACTTAAAAAAATGACATCTTACAGTATGTAAACAAGTTTGAAATGTTGTTGTCATGGTCTGTTGAACTTTACTAGTGAAATATATATCCTGAAAATTTTCTGAAAGTTTGAGCCATATGACAGAATATCCTAATGAGACATATACCCTGAAACTCCTCTGAAGGTGTTAGCCATATTCCAGTATATCCTGAGTAGCAGGTTCATTTTATCTGACTGGGTCAATTGACCATTTGTTCAGTTCACTGAAGTAGGTGAAGTAATGCATTCCTAATAAGGGTAATTAAACTGCCAAACAAACTGCATGCCCTAAAGGATATTTTTTTTTTTTGTAATTTAAAAGGTTCAGAGTTCATTGTACTACTGTTCCCAGCAATAATGACAACACTGTTGCTGCAGAATTTTAGCCATTGCTTTTAGGGTTAATAACATGTTTGATTTATGCATGTGCCCACAATTAAAAACATAAGATGCTGTTCACTATTAATTCTTCAATAATGTAAGTACCTTTCATCTGACTTTTTAGGGTCTGGCTTAGATATTTTCTTTCATAGACTTCTTTTCTTAGCCTCAGAAAGTAATTTGCCATACCGTGGGTTTCACTGATCCACTGAGAAGCTGCACTAAATATGAGGTCATTCAGCTCTGTCCTGAAGAATTGAGGTGAGGACCATTTTTTTTTTTTTTTTTGCAGAACGTCCTTGGTTTTGCCTTATATTTTTGCCCTGTTCTTAGTAAAAAATAAGATTTTTCTAACAAATTGTTGTTTACTGTAATATACTTTTGGAAAACAAATAAAAATAAATATGGGAAAAAAAGATTTTTCTAACAAATCATCAAACATTATAGTCAGAATTGCACACTTTATTATTCAAAATGTAACGCCTGTTGCTCTATTAACTTTATTAATGAATTAGTGAATTGGAATAATATTTAAAAGTTGTCTCTCATTTTGGGTCTCTGTGCCCCTTTTTTGGCTTTGCCCAGTATTCCTGAGTGAATAATGTGATGTTTGACCACAACTACTTTTATTACATATTCACTGTACGACAGTGTTGTACAGAGAAATGCAGATGGTTCAAAGTGCAGCAGCTAGAATTGCAGTTTGCTTTTATCATCTTGTATTATGATAGCGTATTTGGTTTAGCAGTGTTTTTCCAGGTTTTTCTTATGCTTTGATTTTGCTGTTACCAGTTTGCTGCTCTTGATTTTAGCTTATGTATGATTCTGGGGAGTTAGTGTGGATTAAGCAGAGAACTAACTCTGGCTCTGAGAGGCAGTTAGGCATTAACTAAAAAATGTAAATGAAACAAAAAAACAAATTTGGGATTGGAAGGGGCACCCTATTATTTTTCTCAAAAAAATGGTAAATACTAAGGAATTTCGTACGGTTGAGAGATATCTTACTGAAGAAAGATGGCAGCACCAGGTTCTATGTGGAATACAGAAACCTAAACAGTGACACAGAGTCAGATGCTTACTCCATGCCTGGGACAGATGAAGCCTTAGAGTAGCTGGGTCGGGCTAAGTATCTGACTACTATTGATCTGACAAAGGGCTACTGGCAGGTGCCCTTGACTCCCACTGCTAGAGAGAGGTCAGCATTTGTTGACACCTTTCTGATTATACGAGTTCACGAAGATACCCTTTGGGATGAAAAATGCCCCGGCGACCTTCCAGAGGCTGGTAGACCATATCCTACCAAGGAGCAGGAGATTATGCCCTTGCTTACCTGGATGATATTTCCATCAACAGCCATTCCTGGCAAGAGCACCTTCAGCATGTCAGGGAGGTTCTGGGCAGACTGCAAAAGGCTGAGTTAACCATTAAGCCCAGTAAATATCAGGTGGGTATGATAGAGGTCTCCTACCTGGGACATAGAGTGGGAAGTGGTAAGATCAGGCCAGAACCTGACAAAGTGGAAGCTATTCAGGCATGGCCTGCCCCATTACCAAAAAGCAGGTGAGGGCATTCTTAGCAACATCAGAGTACTAAAGAATGTTTGTTCACAATCATAGTACAATAGCTGCTCTCCTCACAGATCTGACAAGAAAAAATAGGCCAGATAAGGTTGTGTGTATCCCAGCCTGTGAGCAGGCATTCCAAAAGTTTAAAGGGGCTTTGGGAGGACACCTTGTTTTAGCCAGTACAGATTACAGCAAGGAATTTGTTGTGGTGGTAGATGCTTCAAACCTTGGGGTGGGGGCTATACTCAGCCAAGCTTCCTCAAAGGGAGAAAGCACCCTGTTGTATATCTCAGCTATAGATTCCAACACAGCAAGGAATGTTATGCAGCTGTAGAAAATGAATACCTAGCCATAGTATTGGCACTGCAAAAACTTCAGCCCTATCTGTATGGAAGGAAATTCACTGTGGTTACAGACCACAGTCTCTTAATATGGTTACATTGAGCTAGCCAGCAAAATGCCAAGTTATTAAGATGAAGCCTAGGGTTGCAGGCATATGTCATGACAGTGCAGCACTGTAGTAGGGTCAGCAATGCCAATGTAGATGGGCTGTCAAGACAGGGTATGGATTAATGTGTGCCCAGGCGGGCTTATTTCTCTCAAGTAATGTTTCTTCAGGGTCACTTAAGAAACTAACTTGAGTCTTCAAAGATGGGAGAGATGTGACAATGTGAGGTAGTGCCAGCTTTGCCAGGGAGAGTATGGCAGTGCATTTGTAACATATGCCAGCATAGCTAGCTGGGGTTTTGTAAAGAAGTATATGTAATTTTAATATTAAACTGATTTGTAAAAATGCTTATGTTAAAATGTATTTGTAAAAGTTGCTTGTGTTAAAAAATATATCAGCAGTGGGTCCTGCTGCACAGAAAAGAAATATACATGTATGTCAGAATGTATTATTGTAACTGATGAAATGTATATATTTTAACAGAGGATAATGGAAGGGAAGGGGTTAAGCTTATCCCAGCTAGCCTTAAGAAAAAAAATAGCCTGACATTAAATTATTTGGTTTAGGCCATATAGATTTTATCTCACAGGTCTAAATGCAGCCAGAAATGTAATCGCTATGAATAGCCTGGACTGGAGTCCTACTCTATTGTCCTTAGTGGTAAACTAATTGCTGCTCTGGGGTGCCAGAGAATAGCTTGTTAGTTTCTACAGGAAGGGTGGAAGTGCTGGAATTGTTTTACAGTTTTCAGATGCTGTAATAAACTTTAGCTAAAATTCTATGCGTGTATTGTGACACATTAGTACCCGATCCTGGCTCAGTGTCTAGTGAGCCGGTAGTGTGGAAACCACAGTCAGGTGACCAGATGTGCTGCCATTCTGTAGCCAGCACTGAAATTGTATTTGAATACTAGTGGGAGATGTGATGAATGCACTTTGGGACCTGATAAGACCCTCATCCCCTTCCATCTTGCCTTGCATTAGTAAATAACTAGGGAACAGTACTTTTTCAGTTAATTAGAAAAACATAATGACATTAGCTAAATGTACTTATTTCTGCATCTGTCTGAGTCTTTCCATCTGGGTTGCTTTTTATATTTCTTGTGATTGAAACTCTGATGTTTATTGTAAATTGATTATCCATATTTTCATGTTTTATTTTTATTATTTATTATTAAATATATCTAAACCTTTCATTGTGGCTGGTCTTTTAGAAAATATTTAACCTTTGAAAGTACTTGCATTTATTTAGTGGCACTGTAGCTCCATGCTCCTGAAAGTCTTGCTGCTTGGCTAACACTACTATTTGTTTAAACATTCATTTTACTAAGAGTGGTTGGGTACCCTTGTAACAGCCTTAAAGTAGCTGCCTTCAGGTGTTCTGTTGGCAGTAAATCTACCTTATAGTCTGGGTGGAGGTATCAGAGCTGGTAAGCTGTGCCAGCCTTTCCCAGGTGTGTGTGTGTGTGTGTGTGTGTGTGTGTGTGTGTGTGTGTGTGTGTGTGTGTGTGTGTGTGTGTGTGTGTGTGTGTGTGTGTCTGTGTGTGTGTGTGTGTCTATGTGTGTGTGTCAGGAGTGATTTGTGACAGATGGGTACCAGTAAGAGTGAAATGGAAGGTCTACAAGATGGTAAGGAGACCAGCTATGTTATATGGGTCGAAGACGGTGGCACTGATGAAAAGACAGGAGTCAGAGCTGAAGGTGGCAGAGTTAAAGATGTTAAGGTTTGCACTGGCTGTGATGAAGATGGACAGGATTAGAAATCAGTATATTAGAGGGTCAGCTCAGGTTTGACAGTCTGGAGACAAAACCAGAGAAGCGAGATTGCATTGGTTTGGACATGGGTTGAGGAGTGATGCTGGGTATACTGGGAAAAGGATGCTAACAATGGAGCTGCCAGGTAATATTAAAAGAGGAAGGTGTAAGATAAGGTTTATGGATGTGATGCGAGAGGATATGCAGGTGGTTGGTGTGACAAAGCAAGATGCAGAGGACAGGAAAAAATGGAAACAGATATCCGGTGTGGTGGCCTAGCCAATAAAAAAAGAAAGTGCATGTGTGTATATTTATACATATATATGTATGCATGCATTTATGTATAAATATACATTTTTTAATTAAACTTTCATATCTACATCATATATACACACACACATATGATATATATATATATATATATATATATATATATATATATATATATATATATATATATATATATATAGGTCTACTGTATTTATTCGAAAACTCACAAACTCACTTCTTCGAATATAAGTAGTAGACCCGTGGTTACAAGAAAGTGCACTTCAGTGAAAGCGCACTTCCGCGAACACCGATAAAGAACACAGTAACGTTGTTCTGAAGAATTTCTGTAATAAATGGGATGAAAGCGCTCAACGTATTCTGGCTCCAGTGTTTGTTCTTTGTTTTTCAAGTTGAAGTGAAGTGTTTTTGAGTTTTTAACACAGTAGCATTGTTTTTGCAGGGGGGGCAAGCATCCCTGCACACCCCCCTACTTAAATTGTTTACAAATATCATAAATGAAGAGGTAAAATCAATAAAAAGAAAATGCATATGGCAATAGCTAAAGCCGGTCTGGATTGGGATCTAGATCGTTGGCACGGAGACATTTGGTACTCTTCTGATCCTCTGCCCCAATCATATTCCAATGATGAAAATAATAATAATAATAAAGCCTCTAAAGAAGAGGAAAAGGAAACAGGGGTCAATACAAGTAAAACCAATTCTTAGATGAAATTTACAGGTACTTCCCGGCCCACAAGGATACCAGCCAGGGCAAAATGATAAAACTATGGAAGATTTTACACAAGAAAAAGTAAGTAATATAATTTAAAAATTTAAACAGAGACCAGGGGAACCATTAGTTACATGGTTAGTGAGACTTTATGAGATTAAAACAATGGGAGTGCTGGTAGATGATCATGATGCAAACAAGTTGTACTTACTGAGTAATGACCCCTCACTACAAGATGCATTACAAAATTGCAGTGGGCCTGTAACATCTCTTTTTGCAATCATAGCAAAGTGTTGTGCAGAAAAATACTCGACAGAATCAGACTGGCTTTTGAAGCACCTCTACAAAAAATACATAATAAGAATTGACATTTTAAAAGGCCTGACATTGAATTTATCCAAAGGACAGTATCAATTTGGCATCAAACCATATTTTTCAGTAAAAGTACTGTCAGTAAGAAATGTTAAAATGCCACCTATAGAATTACCCCCGGAGGCAAAGGTGATTAGTTTAAAGCAATATAGAATTCCTGGGGGACATAAGAAGATAAGTGTGACAATTCAGGATGTAGTGAATGCAGGTGTTTTAAAAACAACTACGACAGCATGGAATAATCCAGTTTGGCCTAACAAAAAGTCAGACGGATCTTGTCAGATGACAGTATATTATTGGGAACTAAATAAGTATACTCTGACACTAACAGCTGCAGTTCCAGATACAATAACATTAATAGAAAATGTACAAAAACACCAGGTCACTTGGTATGCAGTAATACATTTAGCGAATGCTTTCTTTGCCATACCAATTGCATAGAAAAATTATGATCAATTTGCTTTTACCTGGCAAGGACTGCAGCACACATTTACCCACTTACCACAGGGTTATTTACATAGTCCCACTATCTGCCATAGGATAGTAGCAGAACATTTGGATGAGGTAAAATTACCTCAGAATATGCAAATTTCACATTACATAGATGACATTTTGATTCAAAGAACCTCTGAACAAGAAGTGAGTATTTGCAAATAGTAATTAATCACATGAAGATGAAAGGCTGGGAAATAAATCTTAACAAAATACAGGGCCCAGCTCAACCAATGAAGTGTTTTAGGAATCCAATGGGATCAGGGACATAGAGAAATTTTGCCAAAGGCAAAACAAAAGATTTTAGAATCCTTGACTCCTTGAGATAAAAGGGAAGCACAGCGTTTCATAGGATTGTTTGGATTCTGGAGACAGCATATTCCTCATTTGTGTCAAATAGTCTCTCGGTTATACAAAGTGGTTAGAAAGAAATATGAGTTTGTATGGGGGGGATAATCAGCAAAGAGCTTTTGAACAAGCAAAGCAGGCCATTCAGAAGCCATTAGATTTATGGCCCCTGCAGGACAGGAAAGTAGAATTAAATGTGTCCATACAGGATCATTATGCCAATTGGAGACTTTGGCAGAAGCAGGGATGAAAACGGGTGCCATTAGGATTCTGGACTAGGAAGTTACCAGATGCAAAAGAAATATTTTCTCCTTATGAAAAACAATTGCTAGCATGCTATTGGGTGCTGGCAGATACTGAAGAAATGACAGTAGGGCATACTTTATTGCTACTACCAGAAATGCCTATAATGCAGTGGGTAATGAATTCACCCAAAACACATAGGATGGGTCATGCACAAGAAGCTAGCATTAGTAAATGGAAATGTTGCATTCAGGATAGATCTAAACCTGGACATAACGTGGTGGCAATGTTGCACGAAAAGGTAGTTCAAATACTGATAGATCAACGGCTGCCTGTTACTGACAAGCCCATACCAGTTGCTGAATATCCAGTAAAAGGAATTGCACTTCCATTAGATTTAATTAAAACTGTTATATTACAGTGCCCAGTACGTCAGCATGGATCTAGGACTTATGCACGAATGTGCAAAGTCCTGAAATCATAATCACCAAACATATATTAACGAAAGCGCTTCCACTGAAAAAGCACTTTCATTAGTATATGTTAAAAATAAAAAGAAAGAAAGAAATCTACATTTATGCAGCCCCCCTGCAACCCCCACGTCCCCCCTACTTTAATATTCTCACTCCGAGACTGCACTACAATGAGGAAAAGGGAATGTTCCCTTATCTACACCATAGTGCGGTCTCGCAAACAGGCATATTTACGCGAAAGTGCTTCTTTGATGAAAAGCGCTTTCTCAAGTATGACAAACCGAAATTAGTTTAGGTGATTTTGTCTTCAGGGATCTGTACGGATCCCGTCAGCATACACAACAAAGATCAATTCCCCATATAGTTCAGGGGCATATAGGATGAGGGAAGTTACTAGGACAAATATAGCAAGTTGACTACATTGGTCCTTTACCATCGAATAAAGGCTGTCAATATACAGTATATGTACAGCATTATATACTTATTCTTGGTATCTCATTGGCTTCCCATGCTGACAGGCAACACAGGTGAGTACATTAAGGACCCTAGACTTGATTATTCTGTATTATGGAATGTTTTTGCAAATACAAAGTGATAATGGTTGTCATGTTAAAGGGAAAATGGTGCAAGAATTTGCAAAACAGCATAATACTGAATGGGTGTTTCATATACCCTATCACCCACATGCTTCAGAATTAATTGAAAGAATGAATGGATTACTCAAAGATCAGCTGAGAAAACTCGGGGATGGTACTCTGCAAAATGAGAGAGATATTTTGAATATGGCATTGCAAATTTTAAATAATAGACCAGTCTCAGAAACACCATTAATGAGAATGTTAACTCCAGCGTTGCAGATCAAACCATATGTTGCAACAGAGGCGATTGTATTTTGGGAAATACAGGCAGGTGCATTAGCTCCTACCAGATGTGTAGGATCACTCTGAGCAAATGCAGGGCTAAGTTTATATTCAATGTGTACTTGTAAAATACTACCAGAATCAGTTCAATTGATCGAGACTGGAATTGGAATTTAGATTCCAGCAAAACATTTTGGCTTGATAACACTTCAGTCAAAGTTTGCCTTGAAGGGCATTCAAGTTATTGATGGAATTACTGAGGCAAATTAAAAAGGAAAAATTAAAGTCATTTTACTAAATATATCAGATGAAATTGTTTCTGTATATGAAAAAGATAGAATAGTTCGGATATTCATTGTGCCGGTATTAGGCGGGACAATTACTAAAGGACAATCACCACCTATTGTTGTTTCAGAAAAAGAACACATATGTGGCATGTGTGACATTAATTCAGGTGCAAAAATATGGGTTCATGAACCCAACAAACAACCTGAAGAGGCAGACGTTATTGCCATTGGAAACTATAATACAATTTTAATTATTAAACCAGGAAAAGAGGAATGGGAATATGTTCCAGCAGATTGGTGTTATTTACGAGAATAATCATATTAGTTTTCTTTAAATATCAGATTCCATTTCTGATATATGTAATGCTAACTGTTGGTATTCTCACCATGCTGTATGGAGTCCCTTTGGCAGAGTGTGTAACACCAGGTGTGAAAGCAATCAAAATTAATTCAACAGTAACCTCGTGGGGATGGGTTAAGAGCATGCAAAATAGAACACAAGGAGCTTTTACCTGTCCTGCTGGATGAGGATATTCCATTGCTAATTTGACCCTTGAAGGAAACTTCACCATTTGGAGAGTGAGAAGAGGGAACATATCTGTTCAGTCACTGGATGAAGAACAATTCATAGTAACAATTAGAAATGAAACAGACATAAAATGCTGCAATTGTAAATATAAGCAGACATATAAAGATAATTATTATTTTTGTCAGAATGAAACTATTTATAATGAAACAATTGATATGCAAAATATTGCTGTATTGTTTTGTATGAATGCAACCCAAATCACAAATTGACATGCATGGGGTTCACAAATAGACGCATTAAATAATAATCCTAAGGCTCATTTTGATCAAATAATTAAAGTACCTTCTACCTGTAAATATGTAGGACAAGAATATATAAAAAATGTAGTACATTTTAATATTACTTTCCCAAAGACAGGTAAGTGTAGACAAAAACAAGCCTGCTATAGAACCTTACTAGAAGGTATTGGTATTGGGTTAGGTACCTTAAATGCAATTGATGTTGAGGTTTTAGCTAGTAAGCTCAAAACTGTAGGTCAAGACATCTCTCAAATTGTACATTTACAAACACGATGGAACCCTGCAGTTTGGTATAAACAGAAACAGCTTGTTAGTTATGAAAGAGAATTTTTAGATCATTTTAATACTTTTGTAATTCATAGTTTAAAATTTGATAAGAATGTTACCAACTTTGTGAGTTGGACAACATGCACTTTGCAATCTTTTTATATATCAATGCAGAAAAATTTTATTCAAAATTAATGCTTAGTAATGAACATGTATGGAGACAATTATTTGATAAATGGATACCCAGTATGAATTGGATAAGGTTATTTTCTGAGAAACAAAATGTACATATGATTTTTGCACAGGTTATATTGCACATTATAATGTCACAAATGGAAAGATAATGTGTCAGTTTGTAATTTTACCATTGGTATTTGGACCTCCTGTTTATCCATTCCAATACTGTTTGCCACAAATGGTAGGAAACTATATTGATTTTTCAAACAGAACACATAAATTAGAACATTGTACTGAGACAATAGATGGACTCATTTGTGGACAACATTCCCCTATATATGAACCATGCTTCCTTCAGCATTCCATCAATATATGCCTGAGGACTGTATTACCTTCTGCTTTTGAAGCGCTTATTGAAATAGCACCACAATTTATTAGTCATGAATCAAACATTATCATATGTTTTAAGAAATTCTTTTGTAGGAAAGTAATGTGACTCATTTAATCTGGCATAACAAAGCATATATTTTCCTCCTGAATAATATGTCAACATATTTCGTACATGGTTGCCAGATAAACTAGAGTATCATAATCTGACATTTAATTTGAGTTCTTTTGAGGAAGTGTTGAATAATACTTAAGATCTTGAAAAACATTTGCAAGCAGTAAATCATAGTGTTCTACATCATGAGATGACCAGTATTATTATAGGGAACAAACGGATTAGTTTAGCAAAGAAAACAGAATCTGATACTGCACATAACTGGTGGGAAGTATTCACCAGATGGTCCATGTCTGGGGTCAAACTATTAAATTGGTTAATACATCCAATATTAGTCCACAAAATAGCAGCAGGCGAATAACTCAAAAGTAAAAATAAAAATGAAACGCTGTGTCAGTAAGAAGATTTATTCAATCCAAAACCAGTGGTAAGCGCTTTCGTCTCTTATGCTAGAGACTTCTTCAGACTATGGCTTTGCAATAAAAGCATACATTTAAATACTTGAATTGCTCATTCACCAATTAACATTTAAAAACACAGTGTCATAAAACATTTAAAATAAAATGATACCTAATACACATCATTTAAAACTGTCTCAAACTAACAATATCAATGTTTCAGCCCCTTCCTTTTTAAATACATTATGAATTCCTCCCTATTATTTAATGCTGGAGGGAAACAAGCATTTAATCTAACTTGCCAACAATATTCCAACCAACCCAATTCTTCCTCAACATTTACTGTAGTGACATTAGAGTGTACAGTATCCAGAGCTATACATTTAAAATTTATTTTACATTTCTTCTCAACATAATGTTTACTCATAGCATTTTTTGTACCTGCATGAGTAATAGCATAATTATGTTCATAAATTCTTCTGTATAGTTCTCTCTTTGTTCTCCCCACATAGAATGATCTACATTCTAAACAGATCAATAAATAAATTACATTTTTTGATTTACATGTAAACCTCCCTGGGACCTGTACTACTGTTTTTCCCACTAATAATTAATTACTATCAGTAAATAAATATTGGCAATAGTTGCAATTGTAACACTTTACCATCCATTTTCTTACCTCAGCTTCCTTAACCTTGTTAAGTTTACTTTGAAAATAATCTTTAAAATTTCTGGCCCTTTTTTGTACAAACCTGGGTTCATTTCCTATTTTCTCAGTAATTTCTCTATTCCCTTTAAAAATTCCCCAGTTTCTCCTAACTAAATGTTTTATGGTAATAGAATCTGTACTGCTTTGTACTGCTAATGCTGTTGTATAGTTTTTTGGTGTATTATCGCCCTCATTATTATTATTATCATCATTTGCTATATTATTTCTTTTTCTTACTTCTTCAGTGAACAACCTCTCTACTTCTCCCTGTGAATATCCTCTTATTTCCATCCTTTTACAAAAAATTGAAGCTTCAAGCTCAAACACTTCATCTTCTTTAGTTAGATTGCTAATCCTTTTAAGTTGTCCCTTTACTATATTAGTCTTAGTTTTTGGGGCCTGTAAGCTGGAATAATGCAGGCACATGTTGTTTTGAAAATCTTTCTTATAAATCTTAGAAATAAGTCTATTTTCATTTTTGTATATTGCCAAATCTAAAAAGTTAATTTTATCTACATTATAAGTAAATTTTATATAGGAACAAACATTATTGATATAATTAAAAAAATGATTTAACTTATTTATAGTACCATCCCATATTAAAAGGACATCATCGATAAACCGTAACATCTTCACTATACATTTAGTATGTTCACTTTCTAATATGTTGGCTGTTTCTGAACCTTGCATGAAAACATTAGCATAACTTGGGGCTAGGGCTGCACCCATTGCAACACCATTCGTTTGAACAAATATTTGATCATAAAAATCTAAATAATTATGGCTCAGAACTAAATCAATCATCTCCATTAATAGTCCAACAGTATTTGGGGAGAATTCTTTAGATTTTAATAACCCTCACTGTTTCCATCCCTTCTTTATTGGGAATCATGGTGTACAAAGAATTGATATCTAGTGTAACCAAACTATGTGAGTCAGAAACCTGAATTCCTTCCAATTTTTTTATACAATTTATAACTATCCTTATATAAGTAGTACATTTTGGTACTATTATCTGTAGATGCTTATCAACAAACACTGACATTCCTTCTGTTTTACTGTTTCTGCTAACCACTATAGGTCTTAATGGTGGAGAATCAATATTTTTATGGATCTTTGGAATTCCAAAGATCCTACTTAGTTTTGGATTATTGTTGGATAGATTTCTTTTCATTTTATCATCAATTCATCCTGTATAGAACCATTCTTCTATGCAGGAATCAATCAGTGAATATCCCTTTTTTACCTCTGTCATGTTCACAACTCTATAAAAGTTTATATCTGCCAACATTTATTTCATTTTACATTCATATTCACTTCTATCCAATAACACCATAGCACCACTTTTATCAGCTTTAAAAATTAATACCTCTTCATTTTTAACTAGGAGGGGGACAGTTGTCTGATGACTGACTGCAACTTGAAAGAAGAGGCTTGCCAGTGACAAAGACCACCCAGGAAACAGAGATGTGGTACAAGAAGAGGTTTGCTGGTGATAAAGACCACCCAGGAACCAGATATGTGGTACAAGAAGAGGCTTCCTGTTGACAAAGACCACCCAGAAACCAGAGATGTGGTCCTGGCACTCCTAAGCTAGTGAAAATTGTTTCCCTGCATATGTGTGAGACAAAACAGGTGCAGTTATGAGTGGGAGTCCCTCACATTGATTCATGTACTTGCTCTAACCACAGGGGTGACTGTAGGAATATTGGAAAATGCTATGGCCTCTCAATTTGGTAAGGACTGTTGGTTTAGCCCTGATGGACCAGGTAAAGTGCCTGCAATGCAGACTGAGGCAGTGAGAAAATTGCTGATGAAAGTGGTTCTTCCCTGAAGATCCCTCAGCAATCTAATCCAGACAATCAGCCAGGGGTGTGGGGCTGCACAAGGCTGATGGTCTTTCAACAGCTGTAGAATGAAACAGCCTTCATGCATGCTTGGTTGTTGACTCCCTGTGGTCTGCTCTGTCCTATGTTGGTGAATATATATATAGCTTCCAACGGCCAACAGGGAATTAATGGACTGAGGCTAATAGAAGTGGACTGATGTGTAGGAGGTAGAAAGGCAAAAAATGAACTTAAAAAAAAAATTACATTTATTTTTATTTGCTTGGTGAAACAAGAGGCATCTGAGCTAAGCACTCCCAATGCTTTGTCCATCTGCCAGTCCTATATACTAGCAATCAGTGCTTCCAGTTTAATTTATATGGCTGATGGGGCAGTGTTATATCAGCCTCTGATTTCTCAATTACTTTCAGAAGCCAATTAATGCATGAACTTTCACGATAATGGTGGAAAGGATCACATAAAACATAACTAAAAGGTGGACAGCCACAGTATTACTTGGCTAGATAAGTAAGATATGTCTTTTAGGATTCTGCTTAGTTTTATGTTTGACTGAGTATCTAAAAATCAACTAACTAACTTGCCAGAAAATGATTTATTGTATGCACAATGCATGACAAGCGACAGAACTGGGAGAAAAAAGTGATAGTAGAGTAGGAAGCACAACATGGGGTACAACACACTGAATAAAGCTGGTGTGGTCAAGGCAAGGTGGGTAATGCAGAGAAACAAAAATAGAAGTTCAGAGGTATTAAACAACATGAGTTAAGTAAGTCATATTTAAACTTTAGTCCAAGAACAGATGTGATAATTCATGCTTTTCTGTCCATGCAAAGAAGTTCTGGCATAGACTTTTACTTGCAGTGCTGGAAATTCATTCCAAATGTGCATTCAGAAACTAATTAAAGGACTCTGTCCACACTAATTAGCCAATCCATTGTTTAAGTACCTGGAAAGTCTTGGCTTGCAGCTTCACATTCTAATTAAAAATGTTTAAAATTACATGTTATCCAGCAGTAATCAGAAATCATTGATTTACTTTAACATTTACTAATGTGGTGTATCCTTCTTTCTGATTTTATTGTTGCCTTTCCTATTACTGTTGTACTTATTTCAATTTTAGTAGTACGTTTTATGGGAAAAAAAGAAACTAATTTTCTCAGTGCTTAATATCTCAGTAACTTGCTTCTATTTTCTTAATTGTTTTTATTATTATTATTATACATTGAAATAGGTTTTTTATTGATTAACAACCCCACTTCATGGATATTGTATTTAATTCTTTTCAACACTCAGAGACAGATCTAGCACTAGGCAACCAAGGCAGTCGCCTAGTGCCCACTGGCTGACAAACTTACATTTCTTCAAGAATGCACTCTGTGAGAGTTACATTTCTTCTTTAAGGACAAACACAGAGTGTGGCCTTAGTAATGTCTGTCAGTGCGTCTTTAGTATTAGGCATGGACATTTAAACTGGAATGAAGTGAAGCAAGCAATTTTTGAAATGAGAAATAGGATTTTTGAATGAAGTTAATGGATAATTAAGAAGCAAATGTGGAGCGGCATGGATTTTCTGGTGTGTGTGTGCACGCGTGTGTGCGCATGTGTGTGTGTGTGTGTGTGTGTGTGTGTGTGTGTGTGTGTGTGTGTGTGTGTGCGTGCATGCGTGTGTGCATGCGTGTGTGTGTGTGTGTGTGTGTGTGTGTGTGTGTGTGTGTGTGTGTGTGTGTGTGTGTGTGTGTGTGTGTGCGTGTGAAATACCCTAGTTAGGCGTGACAGGTTAGTTAATTTAACCAGGCTGAAATCCTGTACCTTAGTTACAGGAAACAAGAACCTGAATCCATGCTATTAGTTTTAGTGCATTTTCAAGGCATTGTGATGTGAGTTTCAGTGTATTTTCAAAGCATTGTGATGTGAGTTTCAGCACATATTCAAGGAACTGTGAGCTTCAGGACATTTTCAAGGAATTGTGAGCTTCAAGGGAAGAGAAGTTTACTGCTGCTCATGCTAACTCTGTTGTCAATGTGTAACTGTTTTGTTTAGCAAATTGTCATTAGTGTTTGTGCTAGAGTATTTGAAAGCAATGTTAGTAGCACAACAGGTAGTATATTTGTTTTTGAAGTCTGTGGTTTCTACTCTCACACCATATAGATGGCTTGTTGATACTGTGTTGTACTTTAAGCGCTGTTTCCTCCTTTGGATGAGATGCCTTGTCCATACTTCTCAACCTCTTAATGCAAGAAATCTAGATAAAGCCCAAAATGATGGGAGGACAAAGCCTCAAAACTAGGGACATGTAAATATTGCTCTTATAAACTTAGAAAGCTGCTAGAATAACAGGATTTGTGTTAGCATACATTCTCAGAAGGATATGAAGTTTAAAACTCAAATATGTGTCATTATTTGTTCATTATTTAATGACTTCAGTCTTCTGTGATTTGCGTGAAAACCACAGATTTTATGACAAATAGACCAAATATATGGCGCAAAAATCTGTACAGTTGAGAGGTATATTTATAACTATGTACCTCTTGTCAGTTTGCCATCCATTCCCTACTGCAATATTAGCAGCTTCGTATTTTTTTTTTTAATGTAACATAGGTAATTAATTTTTCAAGGGCAGCGGGCACTGAATTTGTAGATGAAAGACTGAAATATAAAATGTGTTTGCTAGTTGCATGCAACCTCTTCATTAGTTACAGATCTCTTTAATGTGTAATTATTCACATTTATGCAGAGATTGTGCATATTGACTGAAATTGGTGGATTGTAATGACAGAAGTTTGAGGGGCCTTTTATGGTTGAAATGTTCTGAAATGAACAGTTTTGTCATTATTGGTTCATATACTTTGTTTCACTTTTTTACTGGAAAAATGTGCAAAACTACAAATTTAAAACACACTCTAACAAGTGGTGCTGTATTATACAAGGAATATAATTTAATACAATCAGGAAGGTCAATCAACGAACACATACATGTATGCATGGTCCTGAAAATGTGTGCAAGGAGGCGTTTGGTTTGAAAACAGCCCAAATATAAACATTAGCTGCAACTGGCCAGATGCATTTTCTTTGAATGTTGGTTACAATGCCATTTCAATGAATATGAGTTTCAAGGGTAGAGACGTTTACTGTTAATGATTAGTCTGTTTTTATTGTGAGACTGTATTGTTTTGTTTAGAAATATGAAACACTGTTTGTGCTATAAAATTTGAAATAAATGTTTTAAATTAAATCCAAATATCTGTAATCATCGTAGATGTGAAGAAGAAAATAGTGTGTACACTGACAGGTTTGAACAGTGTTTATGGTAAGAAGAACTAACCAAGCAATGGGACACTGTAATGGCTGTGGGGGCTGCTATGGGGGGCTAGTGCAGCTGCTGCAGGGGCCCTGATCCATTACCCTGTCTATGGCCCCATCTGACCACGATCCAATGCTGTCAGTACTTGTTCTATAAGTTTTCTACAGGTGACTCAACTAAAAATGGACACTTCTAATCATCAAAAGTAAATAAGTAAGTAAATAAATATCAAATAATAAAATAGTGAGGAGCTGGAAATGAAGAGTACAGCTGAACTGTAGACAGATGGACATATAAATAAAGGAAGGAAGGGAATTGCATGAAGAAACACTTTTTTCTTTATTTTAGGTGTTTTTGTTTGTGTGTGCATGTGTGTGGGGGGTGATGTGAATGCACATTGCATCAGGTGAGGATCTATTTGTTTTATTTTTGTTTTTGTTTTTGTTTTGTTTTTTTTGACATGACTTAAGACTCAGACAAATTGCAGCTCTATTGTAGATTCTTATTATTTTGTTTTTCATGATTTAACAGACAGCAGATATGTGTTATCTAATGAGGAATGGAGACAGTGTTTATAAGTCAGATACTTCATTAAAGAGAACATTAAAGAATTGATTACTTGTTGATATGTTACTGCTGAAAGGAGTGAGAGACTCTGCTCTTCAGCTCCACAGCATTACATCCCAACATCACTGTTATCTACTTCTTCTGATGTTAACAGCAAGCTTTGTGCAGCTTGATATGGCATGTATTGTGCACGCAGTGAAAACACAGTTCTTGTACATGCAGACAGCCAAGGAAAACAAGCTCTTTACTTCTGAGAGAGTGATGTCATACTACTGAATATAGTGGCCAAAAATATAATTCCAAACAACAAATTTCTATTTGGTAGCAAAAACAGAAGTCATCCCAATCTTTGTTTAGTGATTATATTTATGTGACGATTTCCAAAAGATTGCTACATTTATTTTGTTTAATTAATGAGTTGTGTACTGGTTGTGATGAGTGGAAATGATGCAGATACTTTGGGTTTAGAGTTTGTATCATAAATCATATCTAATTATGTGCAGTGATAATGAAATAAGAAAACAGAGCAGAACATGCATGTCATAGGTAATTATGCCTACAAAACAGAGGACTGAAACTGCTGAACTTACACAGAGTATATCCAGTGTCTCTTTCACATAATATCGATCATATATAGATCTAAACACTTCAGTAATTTAATCTTAAGTCACCTCATCATGGGAGTTTATTTCAAATAGATCTGCACACTTACTGAAAAAAAATAAATGTTGGCATCTGTGAAACATTTAGACAGACATTTCTATGAATGAAAAATTACACATTATAGATTTTAAACTTTGATATTTTAAAGCATTCAAATAACACACAATGTAAAAAATACCACTGCAGACCTGGTCTTAACATACAGTCATACAAGTCAGATTGTTTCTTACCTACATAACTGAATAACAACAATTATCAGTGAGTCAAAATCTTTATTCAGTCAAGAAAAGTTATTTTTGCAATAACATCTGCCAACTTGTACAAAGATCAGTAGATAAATAAGAATGTTATTCAAGGCCATCACACAGAAGATGGATTATATATAAAAGGTTAATTACAAAACTGATTACACTTATAAAATGAAAAAGAAAGTTAAACATGTATTTATAAAATGAGACTGAAAGTTCAGCACATCTACTATAGAATGCATGCCATAGAAGATACAGTTTTAATATGTATAAAAACACAGACAGATGTTTTCATAGAGTAAGCTTAGATTTAAGTTCTATGTACACAGTGTAAAGAGGAATATGGGTGAGACAGTGAAAGGACTTTAGACTGAGAATATAAATACAGAGGTATGAGAGGGGATTTAGAACACCTGATACAGCCAATGTTATTTAAGGAACTAAAGGAAGAGTGCATGATTTATCAGAAATTCTAACCATTCTAAATAATACATAATGTGAGAGAAGGATCTCACAGATAAACTATGTGAATCCTCTGAGTAGTGCAAAAATAAACACTAACATATTGGATAATAAAAATGTGTACCATATGTAAGTACAATGACAGGACTAGAAACACATTCCAGTAAAAAGAATGAAGAGGTCATTTGGAGACAAAAATATCACAGGAAGTAGATAAGTAATTACTTTAATGAATGTGATAATTTATTTTACATACTTCACTTAATATGTTAATTATGTCAATAATTATTTGTTTTTTTTTTTGGTTTGACCCTATTTACCATAACCTGCTATTATAACAATTAACAGCTCTGTTGGCAATGCTATTCACAAATTCACATTTTCTTTGTAGTTTTTTTTCTTTCCATAGTGGAGCCAAAATAGCTTAATGTAGCTAGCAAATTCTGGGAAAGATTCAAACAGAAACAGCAAGACATAATGCTCTGCACACACCATAAAAGTATGATAATTCCATGTAACATAGTGGCATACAGTTGCTATGCAGAATACCTTGGAAGATGACAGTGCACATATGTCCAGTTGCTAGTGCTAGGCAGAAATCATGGCATGACACCAGTTGTAACCAGTGGACAATGAGTCTATATTAAAATCGCGAAAGGCCTAGTCACCGAATACGAAAACACCGACACATATTCCGTGAACCACAACTACACCGAACACCCTAAACCACGAAATTCAAAAACTCGAAACGTCATAGTTGTCCCACCCCACTGCCCGCTACATACTATCTACCCAATCAAACTAAATAAACCACGTACATATACTAACCAAAGCCCTATTTCTAACCCTAAACTAAACCCTACTTCTAACCCTACACTAAATCTCACATACACTACCATCTATGCACTTACCTTAACCCGCACCCTAACCATAAGGTCCGTAACTATCACACACTTACCTTATGGTGCTATACCACAGAAGGGCCAACTATGATGATTTTACATTTTGGATTTCATGCTTCAGGACGATTGATGTTTTCGCAGTTCAATGAATTCGTGTTGGCGTTTACGTAATCGGGTAAGTACACCTTCAAGCTTCTAATATAGACCCGTGGACAACTAGTTTGACTCTGAGTGGTTTTCAAGTCATGACCCCCAAACATACACACACACACACACACACACACACACACACACACACACACACACACACACACAGTTTTGGGGAACCATGCATAAATGCCCATATTCTTTTGGAATCATATTCCTGATTTAAGATCATTCATACTGTTGTCACTATCATCCACCAATGTATATACCTATCAATTACAACTTCTTGAAAGCATACTCCTTGAATGTCTAGTTATGATAAAAATGGCCACAGTAAAAAATTCCATCCTGCTTTATGCAATTCCATGCTAGTTCTGCAAAGCCAGACTAGTGACAGTTTGTGTTGATCATGACAGCAGACAGAGAAAGCCACTCTCATCTGGAAGCAGCCCCCATTTGTAGCATCACAGCTTCACGGTTGACTGTGTACACCCATATGTCTGAATGTGGTAAAGCATAATAATTATGGACACAGTAATGGATTCCATGTTTGATTCACACAAAGACAAACCTGGAGATTCATGAAAAAGATGCTGGTCTCACAATAAGCTAAATTGTTATTCAGAGATGTGTTAGCCATGGAGATGTACATGTTAGTGTACTTTTATAAATCGCAGCCATAGTAGCCCAAGTATTCTAACTTATTTAACATAAAATATACACTAGTTCTGGAAAGCCAGATTGTTTAAACAGGTCTGATTTACAAGAAGGTAAGTTGCTTTCATCCACAGACAACTCCCACATCACCATGTTGCCAGGTATATCTCATCTTATTGCATTAACGCAATTATATCTCTAAATGTCTTAGAGCAAGAATCAGGGCAAAGCCAAAAATAATGAGAGGCAAAGGCCTAGAATCAGAGGCAATTTTTTTTAAATTTACTATTACACATTTAGAAAGTTGCTCAAATGAAAGTTTTGCATTAATATGTATTTTCTTTAAAACAATAAGTCTGAAACTCAAATATTTATCATTAGTTAGTAACTGATTTTCTCAATGATTTGCCAGAATATCACATTTTATGAGGAATAAACCAAATTTATGAGGCAAAATCAGGTGTACTTGAAAAATTCTGTGACAGTTGGTAGCTATGTGATTTCAACTTTGTTTCACATAAACAGTAGACCACCTGCAGGAATTCCAACTTATTTCAGACAAACACACATTAGGCATATGAAACCAGTTGTCTAACTGAGGAAACAACAAGAAGGTAAGGTACTTTCATCCACAAACATCCCCACCTCCACTCAGCAGTTACAGCCTCTTTGTTGTGTACATCTCATCTAACTATAATAAAAAATACCTCTCATTGACTTAGCACAAGAATCAGGAACAAAGCCAAATGCTGACGTACAAAAAATCTAAAATCAGAAATAGATTTTAAATAGTACTATTATACACTAAAAGTTCTTTCAATAACAATTTTTACATTGTCTGAAGTTTAGGAAGTCTGAAACTTGATTAATGACTGTAGTCCTCAGAAACTTCCCAGAGAACCACAAATGTTAAGGGGGCAAATCTAAATGAGGCAAAGTCAGGGATATTCTGCAAAATGAGGAACAATTTAAACTTTTGTTTAACATAAACAACACTCAGAGCTTATTTCACACAAATGCACACTAGTCCTGTAAAGCTGGACTGTATGCTGGGGAAATGACAAGAGGGTAAATTGCCTTCATCCATAGCTAGCCCCTCCCCCACTAATAATTGTAATCCTGATTTGATTTGCCATAACAACACAAACTGTATGACATACAGAACAAAAACTATGAAGCAAAGTCAGGAACACTTTGCAAAACCAGGAACATTTGCAACTTGGGGTCACACAAGCAGAATCCAGACAGTAAATATTCTAACTTGTTTAGAATAATTGCACTCTAGTCTTGTAAAGCCAGAATGTAAGTTGAGTAAATAACAAGATGGCAAGTTACTTTCATCCACAACTATCCATTTCTGTGTAGCTGTTAAAATGTACAATGATTTGCATTAAGTTGTATGAAGCAGAAATTAAAATAAGAGGCAAAGTCAGGAACATTTTCAACTTGATTTAATGCAAACATCACACAGAGAGTAAATATCCCAGCTTATTTCATACAAATGCACAATAGTCCATTATACTCATACTATGATCTAGGAAAACAACAAAAGGGCATGCTGTAAACCAATAACATTAGACAAAAACAAAGACAACCTGTGAAATCAGGAATAGTTTCAAATTTATTTCACATTAAAATTGGCTGGAAACAAAATATTACAATTTATTTCACACAAATGTGCACTAACCTTTAATGTCAGTCTTTGAAAAGAGCAAAGAAATTGAGCAGGTTGCTTTCATTCAGACCACAGCTAGCACACCCACACATTCAGGTTACCTTCCAGGGTATTAAAAATAATATTTAAATGTATTTCATACAAATATACACCAGCCCTTAATGGCAGACTTTAAGCTGAGCAAATGAAGAAGGCAAGTATCTGTTCACCCTCACCATACACCCAGTCAGTCGCTTTGCCAGAATATAAAAAAAGTAAATGATCCATTTGATTTCACACAAATATGTACTGGCCTTTAATGCCAAACTTTAAACTGAGTAAATGGAAATGGTAAGTTGCTTTCATACTCAGCACAGCTGTCACCAAGTTGGTTGTCAGGCAACATTTTAAGAAATAAATATCTCAGTTTATTTCACACAAATGCATAGTAGCCCTTAATGTTACACTTCAAACTGACTGAACAGTTGAAGATGGTAAGTTGCTTTTATTCAGATCATGCAACCCACCTGGACACAGTATCTTAAAAAAGTAAATATTTCAGTTTATGCACACTAGCCCATAAAAGAGAAATGCACTTAAAAATGAAAAAGAAGTCTTTCAGCATATCTTGAATTTTTCTGTATTACTTATGTCTCTGTGTCAAATTAAGTGGTTGTTATTATTTTTTTTATTTGTTATACCCCAAAATGGCCCAAAAGGGGGCTGCTATGCTGCATGATTTTGTTTTACAGACAATGCTTTCACCTTTCTGTTATCATTTTAGAGGGACAGAGAGAAAACCCTATGATGACAGGATAATTTACTGTGGTTCTGTCTGTCATCAACGTAGTAGTCTGCCTATCTTTGACTGTCACCATCTACCTATATTTGTCATTACTGTGCTTCCTTTGATTTTTATTAGTGATCACCTCTGACACAGTATTTAAGGAATGTTTGAATGACAGGCTTGAAGTGTAACATAGTTATTTGCTCTTTGCAAAGGAATAACTGTAGTTCAGTATGGGTCTATATCACTTTATTGAATGGCTATTCAGTGAATAGCCATTTGTTGAACACCTATTTATCAAAGCCACTTCATCAAATGGCAAATTGTAACTAGGGAAATCATCAGTTGGCCACCGTCTGTAATTTGCCCATTTCCCCACTGTAGTGCGATCTTGGAGTTTGTATATTTAGTTGGAGGGGTATGGGGTGCGTAACCCCCATCATGGTTGATTTTAAATTTTATGATTTTTTTTTTTTTTTTTTTTTTAACAGTGGCTTGGTTGGCCAACCAATGATTTCCCCTAGTTAAAATTTGCTGTTCGATGAAGACCGGCTTCAATAAATAGGGGATCAACAAATGGATATTCACTGAACAGTCATTCGATAAAATGATATAGACCCAGTCAGTATACAAGTGTGACAAATTTGACCTCTGTGATTAATATGCCTGTCAGCATATTAAAAAAAGGAAGTATTCCAATTTATTTGACAAAAGTGCACACTAGCCCTTAATGGCAAGTATTAAAGTGTGTAAATGAAGAGGCAGAGTTTCTTTCATTTAGAACACAATTAGATCCCTCAATCTAGTTGCCTGCCAGCATATAAAAAGAAATATACTTACCTCCCATTACTGAAACCAGCAATCCACAACCATGTACAGTTATCTACATAACTTTAATATGCACAGGTTTTCTATTTGCAACCATCCAAATGAATCACGGCAAGACAATGAACTGAAAGTTGCAAATGAGTCACACTGCATGCATTCTATTTATGTATTCTTTTGAGTAAATAAATATTTCTTTACTTAAAAGAACAAATAAATAAACTGCCAGAGCTCTGTATCTTCACTGGCTTGTGCTGTGTATGCAAAAATGGTAAGCACTAAGAATATACATGTACTGACTGCTATTGCTTGCTATGTTCAGCACATAAGATAATTAAAATAAGTTAGCAGTGCTGAACATAGTAAACCTTTCAAAATAAAAGGATTTTTTGGCTGCCCATGGGCCCCCTTGGAGCTCTAGGGTAGACCCTAACTAACAACCTAAATTGCCCATATTATTATTCACCACTGCATGTAGCAAATTATTATCCTAAAGAATAACATCTAATATCACATAAAGAGTGGCAAAAATGCATAATGTCAACATAGACTCTGCAGATAAGATCCTTTCAGGAAAAATAAATTAATTGAGGAATGTAGGGTAAAGGAGCAAAACCAAGAAATAAAGAGAGCAAAATGTCACATATTAAGATATTGCAGAATGGTACCCAGTATAGCAAATCTGTATTAAGCTAAAGCAAACATAATTCCATTTTTCATAAAACTGTGCATGCTGTAAATATTGTAATATGTAATATAAAATGTGGAAAATGATGAATATATGACTGCCTTCAGTGGAAAGCTAGCAAAACTGTTATAAAGTAAAATACAATTTGGCTTCTCAATTATGCATGCATTTGCAATGCTTTCAAATTAAAAACACATCATGTTATTTGAACACTAGCTTGTCACACACTAAATTCCCCAGAAATGCAAGACATTGAAAACATCAGAAGTATTATCCAAACTTAAATCAAACAGGAAATACAGAACCTGGTACTCTAAAAGGCAGTAAAAGTAATTGCAATTTGCATTCTTAAAAAAAGAGCAAACCAGGAATTTGCCCATGAAAACTACAGCAGTTATTTTGGACTCCTGAGTCAGAGATAGATAGAAAATCAAGTATATTTTTGACTGCTGGTAGTTTATTTAAGCAGCCAGAGTTCCTCCATATGTCATCTGTCTGTTGAAACACATTTTTATTTTTTGTACTAGTTTATAGCTGCTTGTATATTTGATTTTGCAAATTATTTTTCTTACTTTTACAAGTAAATCATTGTATAATTCATTTTAAATTATTATAGCTGGTGGTCTATTTATTAGCTTAAGGGTTTTAAATAGGTGTAAACTCAACTGCTGGCTTTCACTATTTGAATAGTTACTACCAAAGCTGTTGCTAGCACATATATATGTAATGGCTGACATATTTTAAGGGTAAACAGTAATTTTATTTTGATGTGCTGCAGTGGCCTAACTGTTAATGGCGGAAAAATGGAAGATAGTACTTGACAGATAGTATGAACCCCTCCTAAAAAATACTGTTTATGTATTTGTTTACAAAATAGAGAATCAGGGAATAACATGCATGGTATATGCAAAATACAGAAGACAGGAAGACAAGAAAACAGAGAACAGAAAGTAGGCACATATAAAGCAAGTCTTAGAAATGAAATGAGGAGAACACTGGATTAGATAGAGAGGAAAACAACATAAACCTAACATGATGCATATACGCAGGAAACTAGATGAAAATAATAAGTATACAGAGATGAACATGGGAGAAAGCATTTTCTACTGGTAATAGTACCTTTTTAATATCTGATGAAGCAATCTATTTGTTAAGATGAATATCTGTCAGACTAGAGCCTGTGTTAAAGATGGATATAAAAGCAGCCACACATAACAGTAACTCATTACAGTCAATTGACACCTCTGAGTATTTCTGTAGTTACATTCTCCTGATGCCTCTAAGTGTCAAAATACTGCTTGTTCATATTTGCCTAAATAATTCCAAAATCATGCTAAATACAAAGTATTAAAATATTTCATCTTAAAACGTATACAATGGCAAAATACAACTGTATTGATATCTGATATCTGTCTAGTGCAAGTGAACAGATTTAAATTGGTGTTCATATATTGATTTATTTATTAATTTATACTGTCATGAATTTAATATTTTTCTAAATATCTTCACAACCAAATAGCAGATACAGAACTACTTAGCCTATATGAAAACGTTCTGCTGAGTGAACAAAATGCTGCAGACAGTATGTGCCTGCTGAGATTTAATAAGTTATTTACAGCATATTACAAACTTAATAGTTACCATGTTTACTGTGACTTATAAAATCCATTTTAAGAACTAAAACCAAAAAACTAAGACCACTATAAAATAATTTGTGCTGAATAGTTTGCCATTCACATTTCTTTAGTAACCTCTATGGTTCCAGATATATGAACATTGTTTGAAATGTAAGGACATAATTTGATTCTATCAAAAAGCTTAGGCTCAACCATTGGAAGTTACAGTACAAACGTCCAGAGCTCCATTGGAGGTAATGAGTTAAATATATGTACACAGGAGTAAGACCAGCAGGATAACAAAGTGAAACTGATATACCTGCTATTGACCATATATTTCACCTATTAATTCTTTGAACGGTGCATCCATGATCAGAGCTGTAGCTAGACTGGTTGGTAATGTGACTTGCTTCCTCTGCCCCAGGAAAAACATTCTCTACATAGGTTCATATGTGTCTACTAGGCCTTTTTAATCCTAGCCATGCATCCTAAATCAATAACAGGTTCTGGTACCCTTGATAAATGAAAGCAGGGGCCTGTGAGATAAACCATTTAGAGGCTGCCTGTGTCCATTAGAGACATAGATGCCAAAATAAGGATGAATTTCCTGTTCCCCATCCAATTATTGAGAATCACAAAAGACAATTTTGACTATCCGTTATACATAAAATGATTCTTTGCTCTACCAACACCAGTGCCAAACTCTGCTATGTTAATTTTCTGATACAGTTTCACACTCACTCTAACATCATTTTCTTGATGCTAGGAAAAGAACTATTATGTATAAACTTAACTGCATTTTTGCAAAGTGTTTCAAATACACTTGCTATGCTGTAGCAAGATATTGCCTTCCAGTCACTTAAGCAGCTATGATTTACAATCTTGACTGCTTAAATCATTGCTAAAAATGCTTGTGGGGTCTGAACAAAAGCTCAACAGCTGCACTGATAATCATACCCCCCCCCCAGCTTGTTACTGGGTCAGCTGTTCCCTTCACTCCATCCTTGCTGCAGCTTTGCCCATAATGGTCCAGCCCTATTTAATGTCTTCTAGTCCTGCTGCATATACCAGTCCATCTGAATCATAATCATGTAGGTCAACCAGCTATTCTTCAGAATCTTGGTTGTACAAGTATTACTTGATGTTGCCGGAAGGTGCACTGTACTTTAACGTGACATCACTCATCATGCTATTCTCCACCTCTTGCTATTAAGACCATCATAGTCAACAGAAATTTAATTATGTTATCAGTTTTTAACTATGAAATCACCAACACCACAGCTAATGGTTAGCATCCATGACCTCCTATAGTCATATTAGCAATACCTCTCCATCTCCACCATGTTCTAGTAAACATGGCAGTGCTAAGCATGCATGACCTGATGCCATGTGGAATTGGAAACAGTGAAAACTCAAAATGGCAAGGAATGCATAAAGAAACATTTTTCAAGGCATCAACAGCACTACATGCATGAAAATTTAATGCAGGTCAATGTATATGTAAGTACATACATGTCTACAGTGTAGTCTATCCCAACAATTCATAATCATCAGTAGATTCATAACTCAGTCCATAGCAGCTGCAATACAATAACTAAAATATGGGGGGTAAAGAGGAAGCCACAGTCACATGGCATAGCCAGCTATAGCCATTTCCAATTACCTTACTATTATTATTATTATTATTATTACTATTATTATTATTATTATTATTATAATTATTATTATTATTATTATTATTTTGTAACTTAATAGGAGATCTGATCCAGGTAACCTTTTAGTCATTGCTTTGGCCAGAAGGTTGAAATGGTTCTATATATTGTAATATTTAAGCAGATATTGTGACTTCAGTGATATAATGATACCCATACACACACACACACACACACACACACACACACACACACACACACACACACACACACACACACACACACAGTTTGCAAATACTCTTCACAGTGCATCCTCATTATATAAGAAATCATTAAATGTAGTACAAGTTTTGATTATGTCAGTAAATAAACTCATATAGAGGAAATGATCTTCTCTAATTGTGATTGCTTTAAAATCATTCTTAGGTGGGTAACTACCCAATGTCCCTGAAACACTAACAGCTATGAAGACTTTTTAGGCAGTTAGTAAGGTTAATCATCCATATCAAAATAAATCTACTGGTGATTTACTGCAATAAGGGGCAGCACTTCAGGAAATTACTAAAACCAGGGCATACCTGCCACGATGAAGGGAGGAACGTTTGCATGGGAAGAGAATGACTTACATGCATGCAGTTCCTATAGTATATAATCTATACTGGTAACGTCACATAGCAGTTCTGTGTACTGCTACAACTGTATATCATCAGCAAGCATAGTCAAATGGGTACATGTGTAGCTCCAGCCATGTATGGAAAACTGGCCACATAACACAGAAGTTATATAACATCATCCCCATAGCCTAGCAACTCTTATTAAAACAATGTAACAATAACCACAGGTCCCCAAGCATGAATATAGTACCTGGTGTTAGAGTGTGCTCAACAATATACTAAGGTTGAAAGTAATTTTGCTGCAATTATGCAACATAAATAATGTATAAGATAAAGCTTGCTTAAATGTAGAAATAGAGTTTAGTAATATGTAATCAGCATCCATACTAAATTACCATGGCTTGGAAAAGGAATCTGCTGAATGGACATTTTTCCCTTACAGACTCAAACAGGATGTATGCAAGAGCAAAAATACAAAATCTGCTTTTAAAGAATGGACATTTTTCCCTTACAGACTCAAACAGGATGTATGCAAGAACAAAAATGCAAAATCTGCTTTTAAAGAACACTGACATGTTATTCTGCATATAAAAATGGACACAATATGTTTCCTAAAATAACAGGATGGACACAATATGTTTCCTAAAACAACAGGATATGTTTATGACACTGTGACAATGTGTTTTCTCAAAAATATGTTTTTCTGCATGAAAAACAGGATATGGCACAAGAACAGATGTTTTTATACAAAGATCCAAATAAAATACAGGATGTTCACACTGTCAGAAAAGCTGATCTCTGACAATGTGTTTTCTCAAAAATATGTTTTCTGCATGGAAAACAGGATATGCTTATCAGCATTGACACAAGAACATATGTTTTTATACACAGATCCAAATAGAATACAGAACAATGTGTTTCCTCAAAAATATGTTTTTCTACATGGACATCAGGACACTGTTACAGGATATTCACACTGTCAGAAAAGATGGTCTCTTACAAGACATTGTTAAACAAGGAAGTTTAGTATTGTTTCTACAGGATAAGCAATTCTCCAAAATATGTTTATGCATGACTAAAAACTGTATATAAAGAGCTGTATAAATCCAGTTATGTTAGAGGTATGGTAGGGACTCATGTGTCCTAAGGTAAATGTTATATTTCTCACATCATCTGTACTATATGAGAAGTAAAGTTGGAACAGTACTTTTAAGCTGCAATGTGGTTCCGTTTGGTTTATTATAAAAAGTTATTTGTTACTGCTCTCTAAAGTTGATGCTGCAAAGTATATTCTCTCATCAGTGTATATTCTGCAAGTTTCTGTATGCAACAGACTGTGAATGCAAATATAACCAGACTTTGAATTTTAGCAGAATCCAGCCAGCAAGACTGAGTGTCTTAAGAACACTTCAAATCCATCACACCAAGCAGTAAGCAGCTCCATGTAATTTTTTCAATGGCAAGCTAGCCTGCATTTGAACCTACAATCTGCATTCAAACACAGGAGGAGTGATGGTAAGCCCTGCAGAGGGTCACTTCAGTTAAATTGCAGTAACTAACATTTGTACGTTTGTGTAAATCCTAAACAGAAGTATTCCAGTTTATGCAGCTTGCAGTAGTACAGTTTTTTAGATGTCTACATCCGGAGTGAAACTGAAGTTCCAGTCGCAGTGCCATAATTTCGCTAAGAAAAGGGGAATATCCACTAGCACAGCAGTCCGCTGCCTGTTGTGCTTTCCCAGCTTCTCAAGTGACTTTGAAAATTTTCCAGCCATCTGCAACAACAGCCTGATCACCTGTTTTCTTGCTCACTGGTAAGACTTTTTTCTATGTCACATTTTTTTTAGTATGGATGCTATCAGGCAGAATTCTAGCAAATGTAAGCCAAGTTTTACTCTTAATGTAGCAGAACAACCAGATAAAATATGGAGTAAATTGCAATGTTGGTATACACAACACATTAGTAAGTGTAAAACCTTGTTAGGGCAAGTTGACATACCAGCATTATGTAAGTGGATTGTAACATTTGATTGGTATTTGCAACAAAAAAATGAAGTATATAATAGTAAATGTTTATTGTGTGATTCAAAGGAAACTGCATTTTGTGTAATATGCCATAAACAAGTATTACATGATATTGCTAAAAAACTAGACTGTGCAGACAGATCTGGTCATGATAAAGAATTAATTAAGGATACACAGTTTTCATTATATCCAGATGTAAAGCAATTATGTCCTGTCAGTACATTAATTTCTGAATTACAACAGCAATCAAATCTATTATTGGCAGAGTCCCCTGTAGATCTTGTAACTCCCTTTAAAAATTATGTACAAGCATGGAATGATGCCACGGCTACATATACAGATGAGGACAGAAACAAAGTTTATGATACATTGACAGAAGACTTTAATAAGTTTTTAAAAGAGAAACAAAATGAATTTAAAATGTTCAAAACTGACATTCAAGATCTCTGTCAAAAGTGCATAGGAGCTCTGCAGTCAACAGAGGAATCCAATAACAGGTATCATATATCCCTTAAACACTTACAGGTAGAAATGACAGACCTTAAACAGCATCTGAAGGAAAAGGAAGAAGAATTAGATGAATTAACAGAGACTAACCTCCAAAATACTATTTTGATATCCCAGCTTAAAGAAGAGTTAAAAACACAAAACCAGTCCAAATTATAGAACAGGGACAGGGAACCACTACAGATTTATATACACAGTCTAGATTATTACAGAGTTTACCACAGTGGAATGATAAAAAAGGCATATTTTATAACATGCTTACATTTGAAGAATGGGTGGCATATACAGCAGGATCTGATATATGGACAGATGCATTACTTAGATGTTTCTGGATTTTCATTCCCAAATGTTTTAAAACTTTCATACAATTAAAGCAAGATGATTATCAGCTGAACACTAAAGTAGGACGTATGACAGCCGTTTTAATGGCATTTACACAAGGGCAGCCTCTCACAGCCAAATTATTAGATAATTTTAAAATTACTATCACAGATAAATTAATGGAACAAAGTGATCATTTTAGACTTGCATTTCAAATCATATATAAAAAAACAGACAGAGACATGGGAAAAAGAGACATACAAAAACAGTTAATACATTGCTTCTTAGAACAAGTCAAAGGGGTTCCAGGGGATATTAAATGTGTCTACGAAGAAAATTCTGATACCCTCACTGATTTGGTACAAAAACTAATGAGGGGACGGACTATGGCCGATGATGGGACTTTATACCCACACCATATCTTTGCATGTGAAGATAATAGTGAGCCATTTGAAGTAATTGGTGAAGTCAAAAACAGGGGAAGGCAAAGATGGTGTGACCAACCACCAGCAGAAAGAGCTGTGTCAGCACCACCAGCTCCTGCCTCTGTGCTTGTAGTACCAGGATCAAGCACAGGTAATGAGCAAAAGGCACCAACATGCTTCTTTTGTAAAAAAATAGGACACGTTAAGCAAAATTGTGATCATTACAAAGCCTGGCAAAAGAAGGAAGAACAGGGAGTGTTTCCAAAAAGAGAGCAAACAAATTTACAAGAAAAGTCAGAAAAACAGGATCATGTACAAAAACCTTACAATATTAGTAAAAACAGTTATAAGAGCCATCAATATACAGGAAAAGGGAAAGTATGCCCGGTAGATTTTCAAACAGTTTCACCTGTAAATCCGAAACATTTGATAGAACAGGCAGAAGGAATAGCTAGGCAACAGTTAAAAAAAGAGATTGAAAAACCTGAATATGTAGATCATTCAGACACAGAAGAAGATGACAAACAAAAACATGAGGTGTGTCATATTGCATTTGATAATAAAGGAGAGGATGAGTGGATTTCCTTACAATAGGGATGTGCCCCCCCTACTCTGGTATCTTTCCTGACTACCTTTAAAAAGGGTCGAGTTGGACGACCACTGATTGATATTTGGGTAGAGGGGTCACTGTGGAAAAATGTCATAATAGACACAGGAGCAGCAGTATCTGTCACAAACAGACAGTTACCAGTAAATCCTATAAAAAAGGTTTGCATTTCAGCATTTAATGGCACAGGATGCTATGCAGTGAGTAGCCAAAATGTGGACATAAAGTTTAGTCAAGAGGGGCAAATATGGAAGGGTGCATTTTTAATGCATCCATCTTGCACAAATACCATTATTGGTATGGACATTCTAGGACCTTTAGGCATAGTAATTGATTTACCTAATGAAATTCTGTGGATGGGAGACAAACAACAAAGAGAGGAAGAGCAAAATACAGGTTGCTATGCAATCTCTCTACCTGACAAACCTGAAAAACCTACAGGCTATATAAATACAGACAGTGAGGATGTATGGAAGCATTTACAACAGCAATTCCCAAATCTATGGTCCAAGGGTCCCAGTGATTGTGGGAAACTAGAAAGCCCAGTAGGAATAGGAAGTGACCAGGACTATATACCACCTTTTCAAAAACAATATCCTATTCCTAGGGAAGCAGAAGAACATATGGAAAAATGTATTGCAGAATGGGAAAGAGAAGGGATTATACAAAAGGCAACAGTCCTACAAATTCACCAATCTGGCCAGTTAAGAAAAAGATGGTAGTTATCGTCTTGTTATTGATTTACGAAAGGTTAATCAATATACCACTCCTAGAGCACACTTGATTCCAGGAGTCCCAGAGTTGGCTGCACATATTAAGCCACAAAGTAAGTGGTTTACAGTAATAGATTTAGCAAACGGCTTTTTTGCAGTGCCTCTCAGGAAAAAAGATTGGCCAAGATTTGCCTTTACATTTAAGACCAGCAATATGTTATGACAAGGTTACCACAAGGGTTTCAAAACAGTCCAGTTATTTTTCATCAGACAGTAGGATCCATTCTACAACATTTGGAAAAGGATGATTCAGTAATACATTACATTGATGATATTTTAATTCAGTCAGAAACAGTAGAGGAGCATGTACTGCTTCTTAAGAGAGTTTTTCATACTCTACAGCAAGCAGGGTTTAAGGTTAAAAGTGAAAAAATTCAGTTTATGACACAAAAAGTTAAGTTTCTAGGTACTATTATAAAACCAACAGGAAGATCTCCTTGCCCTGTACATGTACAAGGCATTTTACAAATGGAAAAGCCACTGACTATAGCAGACTTACATAAATTCATGGGAATCATGAATTACAATAGGGAATTTATAGAGGATTATGCAGCCGTGGCTGCTCCCCTATATAAAATGTTACATGAACAAAAGAACTCCACCTTTTTAGAGTGGGGATCTCATGAAGAGGAGGCATTTTCACAGATAAAAATAAAACTAGCACAAGCTACAGAACTAATAGCGCCCACTCCAAGGTTACCATTTGTGTTACAAGCAGCAGCAGGAAAAAAAACTGTCTGTGGTACTACTACAGGAATGGCCACATGGTAGTGACAACAGAATGGAAAAACATTACGCCCAGTCACTTTCTTTAGCAGAAAGATGACTCCAGTGGAATTGGGTTACCATCCATGTATACAGCAGTTATTAGCCATTTACTGGGGTATTAAACAAACTGAATATTTGACCATATTTTCCAGCATTATAGTACAAACACCACATCAAGCTGTAAAAGCTTTGATAGACAGTTTTGAAATGAATAAAATTACAGATGGTATTAGTCAGGCAGTCTTTGCAAAATGGATGGCACTTTTGGAATGAAAACTGTTACTATACAGACAGGGATAAATACCATTTGTCAAACCATATGGGATATGAAGGAAAACAGCATAACTGTTTAGAAAAGATAATGTCACCTGAGGTGCAATTTTTAGCATCTGATTTTGATCACTTTAAGCCATCCATCTTTGTGGATGGAGCATGATATTGGGACCAAGGCAGATACTGGACAGGATTTGCCATAGTTCCAGAGAATCCACAACTGGGTTCTCCTGAACTAATCAAGTTACCAGGGCATATGTCAGCTCAAAGAGCTGAACTGGAGGCAGTATTGTATGTGCTAAAGTATTACAATCCTATTAACATTTTTCAGATAGTGCTTATGTAGTAAATTCTTTAAGACTACATATGGAAACCTGGGTAAGACGAGGATTTGTGGATAGTGTAGGTAAACCATTACGGCATGCTGAAGTATTAAAAGACATATATAAAGTTATAACAATGTCAAAACAACAAGGACAGTATAGCATCTTAAAAGTAAAAGCACATCAAAAGCCAACCAGTGAAACTTACAGATTAAATGTGTTAGCTGATACCTTGACCAAACAAGCAGCACAAAATGGAAAAGAACTTCCAGAATATGAGTATGCCAATGTAGAAGTTAGTGTCTTAAAAGAGCTAGATAAAGAGTCAATAGAGAAAGACCTTATAAATATACAAAAACAACAGGGCTTAAAAGAAGAAACCAATCAGTGCAGATTGGCAGGTATACCACCAAAGGAGTACTATGCATACACGACATCCAAAGGGTTACAGTTGCCATATGTACCATTTCAGTTGGCACGCCAGTTGGTCAAGTTAAATCACCAAATACTGGGCCATATAGGAACTGATAAGTTATGGGCAGTTGTAAAAGAAAAGTATTGGAACCCAAATTTAAAAAGGTCTGCAAACTGATTATAGAAGAATGTTTAATCTGTCTTCAGGTAAATGATAAAAGCAAAAGGCCTCAGTTACATCGAGTACAGCCAGCGGATGGGCCATGGTATGCAGTTCAAATAGATTATGCAGGTCCATTACCAACAACAAAGGGAGGTTACAGATATCTACTAGTAGTAGTGGACATCTTTTCAAAATGGGTAGAAACAATTCCTACCAAAACCATGACAGCAATGGCAACAGCAGAAGCCTTATGGAAAAATATTTTCTGTCATTGGGGATGGCCACGGGTTATAGAGTCAGACAATGGCCCACAGTTTGTTAGTGATCTCATTAAACAAATGTGTAATTTGTTAGGCATACAGCAAAGGTTTCATGTACCATACCATCCACAATCTAATGGCATTGTAGAATGTATGAATCGGACGTTAAAAGAACATCTAAAAAAGCATGCTTGGAAAAGGGCAATATATGGGTACATCATCTGCCTGGTATTTTAATGGGTATTCGAGCAACACCAAACAGCAAAACAGGTATTTCCCCATATGAAATAATGACAGGCCACAAAATGCCCATACAATTACCATTTGATCCAGATTTACCTAATGGTAGGCCCATGCTAGAAATTAGCAAACATCAGGAATGGCTAAAACAACTTACTAGTATATGTGACTATAATGCAAGGGAGCAAGCGTTCTATCTATGGAAAAAGGTGCCAATAATACCAGCTGAAGAAAACCTTCCCTGTGGAACCAAAGTATTGGTAAAAACATTCCAAATGGAAGGACCATGGGCTAGCAATTGGCAAGGCCCTTTTGAAGTAGTGGAACAAATTGGACCATTAGTGTACAAAATCAAAGGAAAAAAGAAAAACAGAACAATGTTGGTACATAAAGATCAACTAAGAATGATAAAAGATAGTGAACAATGTAAATCTGATTAAATGTATTCTTTTGTAGTTTTCCAACAGAGAAAACCCTAATGATATTGACATGGTTTAAAGTGCATCCTTTTGGAAATCCAGTTTCGGATGACCAAAGGCAAAATGATTCAACGATGGAATTTCTATTTAAAGGATGTTTTTTTAAATTGATAATAGCTATTATACTAACTATTATTGTATTGCTTAGTATTAAATTATACTTACAACCTGTTAATCAAACTGTAAAGTTACATAAGAGAGAGAGTAAAGAAATGTGGAAAAATGAGCAAGACTGGTCACCATCTTTTAACACTTTCTTAGCAAGACAATGTTGGTATGCAAAAAGCATGAATGTTTCTAATTGTTGGGTATGTAGTTTAATACCAAAAATAACAGGGGTAATGCCTCTAATACCTATTCCACTAAATTCTCTTAGTAGTTGGAGAGTATTAATAAATGAAACAGGAGATCAAGTTATAAATGTACAATTACGTAAAGCAAGAGTACAGTTATCTGCTATAGTACAGGGGATCACATGTTTTCAACAAAATGGAACTGTTCCAGTGGGTAATAGCAATTGTATTCAAACAATTGAAATGATAAATTTTCACAACCACATACCAGTACGTGGAGTATTTTCTCATGGTTTTCCTATTTTAATACCAATTAAGGGTCAGTTAATATTAAGTGACACAGCAGTATTTCATTTTTCACAAAATGACAAAATGACTGTAAAACTAATATTACATGTTGGAGAAGTAAAACAGATAAAAACTTTACAGTTGTACATGATAAAACTCCTACTATGGGGCAAGTAAATGGCAGTCTGGTAAATAGCAGTGTTGCTCTATCAGATGGGTTATATTACATCTGTGGTAAATATGCTTATAAATGATTACCAAAGGGATGGGATGGCACCTGTTATATAGGATTGGTGGTACCAGCAATGCATCATGTAAAAGAGTTACCAAAAGGAAACATTAGGAATACAAAAAAGAAAAGGGATATATTACCTGTAATTGAAAGTCCAGAAAATCCAGTAGACACCTTAGATACATCGCGTATATATCATCAAAATCTTGATTATATTAAAAGATATGGATTTAGGAGATGATGTAATCTCTGGAGCAGGTATTTTCCCTTGGTACGGGGCTGCAAAAGCCATCTGGGAACTGAGAAAACTATCTAAACTAGTTGAGGTATTGGCAAATGCCACTTTCAATGCAGTCCTTGACATTACTGTCGAAATGACAGCAATACGAACTATGGTTTTGCAAAATCGAATGGCATTAGATTACATATTAGCATCACAAGGGGGTACATGTGCTTTAATAGGAGAACAATGTTGTACATTTATTCCAGACAAAACAGAATCTGTAAAAGCACATTTAGAAGTGATTGCACAAGTGTCTCAACATACTAGAAAAACTGGAATGATGACTGGAGTGAATGGTTTAGTAATCTATTTACAGGATGGACAGGAAAAATCACTGTATTTTTAATTTCTTTTATTGTTATTGTAATGCTTGGTTGCATATTATTTACATGTATTAAAGTCTGCTTAGCAAAAGCTAGTCAAGTTAATGTTGTTAATTGTCATAATGAAAAAGTATTACCAAATAATGCTGAATTTATTTCTCTAGTTTAAAATAAAAAGACGGAATTGTTAGAGTGTGCTCAACAATATACTAAGGTTGAAAGTAATTTTGCTGCAATTATGCAACATAAATAATGTATAAGATAAAGCTTGCTTAAATGTAGAAATAGAGTTTAGTAATATGTAATCAGCATCCATACTAAATTACCATGGCTTGGAAAAGGAATCTGCTGAATGGACATTTTTCCCTTACAGACTCAAACAGGATGTATGCAAGAGCAAAAATACAATATCTGCTTTTAAAGAATGGACATTTTTCCCTTACAGACTCAAACAGGATGTATGCAAGAACAAAAATGCAAAATCTGCTTCTAAAGAACACTGACATGTTATTCTGCATATAAAAAATGGACACAATATGTTTCCTAAAATAACAGGATGGACACAATATGTTTCCTAAAACAACAGGATATGTTTATGACACTGTGACAATGTGTTTTCTCAAAAATATGTTTTTCTGCATGAAAAACAGGATATGGCACAAGAACAGATGTCTTTATACAAAGATCCAAATAAAATACAGGATGTTCACACTGTCAGAAAAGCTGATCTCTGACAATGTGTTTTCTCAAAAATATGTTTTTCTGCATGGAAAACAGGATATGCTTATCAGCATTGACACAAGAACATATGTGTTTATACACAGATCCAAATAGAATACAGAACAATGTGTTTCCTCAAAAATATGTTTTTCTACATGGACATCAGGACACTGTTACAGGATATTCACACTGTCAGAAAAGCTGGTCTCTTACAAGACATTGTTAAACAAGGAAGTTTAGTATTGTTTCTACAGGATAAGCAATTCTCCAAAATATGTTTATGCATGACTAAAACTGTATATAAAGAGCTGTATAAATCCAGTTATGTTAGAGGTATGGTAGGGACTCATGTGTCCTAAGGTAAATGTTATATTTCTCACATCATCTGTACTATATGAGAAGTAAAGTTGGAACAGTACTTTTAAGCTGCAACGTGGTTCCGTTTGGTTTATTATAAAAAATTATTTGTTACTGCTCTCTAAAGTTGATGCTGCAAAGTATATTCTCTCATCAGTGTATATTCTGCAAGTTTCTGTATGCAACAGACTGTGAATGCAAATATAACCAGACTTTGAATTTTAGCAGAATCCAGCCAGCAAGACTGAGTGTCTTAAGAACACTGCAAATCCATCACACCAATCAGTAAGCAGCTCCATGTAATTTTTTCACCTGGAACCAGAGGAATGTGAACACATCATACACCCATATGTCTACAACCTCAGCAGTGGTGTTTATCATCTTACCATAATTTGCATTTGTTACAGCACCCTTACCACAATTCATGCCACGTGTATTTAAACGTTCCTGTTAGACAACATATACCAAATCCATCATCATGATAGAAGAAGCAGTACAAAACAATAGTGTATGCCATATCACAGGATTCTCTACTATATGCATATTACATCACATATGATATAGTACTACACTATAAATGTATAAATGTGACACTGAACAGGGAGCCTCCATCATGCAAAATGGACCCAAGTTCAAAGAAGAAATACCGCACACGGGGAAAAGCAGGCAAGTTGTCCTACCCTTCTGCAACACAGATAGCAGGTAGACCTTAAAATCACCTTCATCCATACTGTAAGACCCTTGTAACAGCAAATGTGACATTGAAGATGGTTTCCCCATCTTGGAATACAGACCCAGGTCAAAGAGCCACACATCAGATATACTCATATGCCTCTATTTCAACATCAGTGACAGCACTTTAGTGGTTTGCAAATTATTGTAATAACAGAACCTTTACAGTACATCCCAAGTGCAATTCCTCTGATCAGGATACCTTTACTTCTAAAGTCCATCTGTCCTAGGCCCTTTACTCTTCAGTTTTCATAAACAACGTCCATTCGTAGACCTAATTTGAACTATACTATATGTGCAGATTATACAATTGTTCTAAGTTCAGATAACTATTTCTAAACTATAAGAACATCTGTAAATGGACTTCAGAATCATTTGGAATTGGCTGGCTATGATGGACTTGATTATTTTGGAAAAAAAGCAACAACAATATTTTTGGCTCTCACCAAAAGTTATAAATAGTCCAGCCCTTAAAGTTATAGACCCTGAAGGGAATACCACTGCTAGCAGTAGCACATCAGTGGTATGTCTTAGAATTATATTAGATTAGCAGCTTACTTTTGTCCCCATATTAACCAACTAACTAGTCTCACTCTTACACAGCTAAACGTTGCCTATAAATACTCTAACCTACTGCCACAGGAAGTGAGGAAGCATTAGCTGTTCAAATGTATACCAATAAAATTGGATATTTCTTACCAAACTTTGACTGAAACTCAGCATTAAACATCCATAATGTACAAGTAATAGTTAATAAAATCTGTTGATTCATCTTCTTAGAATATCTTCAGTTCCAGGGCTCTGACTCCTCCCGTGCCCATAATTCCCCTTTTAAGCAATACATTGCAAGGTTTTCTATTAGACCAAGAGTCTCTCTTCTATTAAATCACCTGACTTTCAAGCTACTAGATTGGTTCTGATATCTTCCACTTGCAATAAGTGTTAAATATAAATAATTTAGTTATCCTCTGTGCTCGGATACATATTATGTTACTACTGGTAAGGTGGTGTTTTAAGAAAATTACAGGGGAAAAGGTTTTGCTTAAATTATTTCCTTTAGCATAAATTCGGTATCAAGTGAGATATGAAAAAAATTAATACCTTCATTAATATCAGAAAGAAATGAATACAACACCTAGCTAAAGAATATAAATGCTTCTGTTATGCCACTGTTTTAAGTGAGCGCAGCTGTTGGATGTGTTGAACTGGCTGCGCTACACCATCATCAGTAATGTGAATGACTGTTACCATTAGACAGTTTTTGACACTATTGATGCTAAATCTTTAATTAGGTGTGATTTAACCCCTTCTGATTTACTTTTCTATTAAATAACTAACTTCTACTCATTCACTGTACTCAAATGTAAGATGTGTCTTTATTTTTTTTTATTTGTTCATGAAAATGTTATGATTGTTTATGCAACTCATTTCATACTAAAAAGGGTCTGTAATCCAGTCCATTAATCTAGTTAAGAAAGAAAAATACAAAACTCCCAACTACACCTTTGTTGTCCAGCTTAATTCCATATTGTACACACATGATACTTCCTAACTACATTTCATGCATGAAATATTATAAGCAGTGATGTTCTGTAAATTAAAGTTATGTACTTACCTTAATGATCCATGTTGTCTGATTTTCATCCAGTTTAACTATGGGTTGTTAGATCCGACTGGATCCAACCTCGGCACCAATTCTAAAGCTTATTGGTTCCATGGCTTTGACTCCTCCCTTACTTATAATTCCCCTGAAATCCACCTCAGTACCTCAGGTTGAGTTTACTCCCCGTTAGATACTATATCCATATCCAGATCAATACATGTGTATATCAATCATATAATCCCTGTTCAAAACTAATTCCAGAATGTAGGACATTAAAAATGGCAGAGTTATTGAAAACAAGCAGTAGGAATTGATTATAGGCAGGGTATACCGGAGGTAACCCAGTCATCAGAACCCTACTTATGACAATTTGGAAAGGATCAGGTGGGAGGGAGGTTGAACAGGATGAAAATCCGATAGCATGGATCTATCAGGATGAAAATCAGATAACATGGATCTATCATTATGATAAGAACTTAACTTTCATATCCAATGTTGTCTGTTTTCATCCGATCCAACTATGGGACAGATTCCCAAGCACATAGACCCAGGTGGTATTAAGGAAGGACATACCTGAGGATGGTGGAACCAAAGGAGGCATATGATCTAGATTATTCGTCCAGCTTATAATGAGATACAAAGGTATGAACTGCAGACCAAGTAGCTGCTGCACAGATATCATCAACAGGTATTCTGCTGGCAAAGGCTGTTTAAGTGGCCACTGCCCTTGTGGAACTTAAGTTTAGATTACAAAGACACCACTTTTTTTTGTTATACATGAAGGAAATGCATTTGCATAATCATCTAGACAAAGTAACTTTAGCCACTTAATTGCCCAACCAAGGTTTTGGGAATGCTACAAACAATTGATCTGATTTCCTGAATGGTTTGGTCCTATGAAGACAGGACCTTAACTGGTGATGAATGTCCAGCATATGTAGGGTGTATTCACCCTTGGCTGAAAATCTTCAAAAAAAAGACTGGTAGGTTTAGAGATTGATTTAAATTAGTTTCAGATGCCACTGTAGGAAGGAAAGATGAGTTAATCCTTAAAGAAACTCTGTCATTATGGAAGACCAAATATGGAGGCTTACAGAAAAGTGCTTGCATCTCTGAAATCCATTTGGCTGAAATAACTTTCACCAGAATTTTTTTTTCCAAGAGAAGAATCTCAAATTAACTGATAATGCCAGCTCAAAGAGTGGCTGAGTCAAAGCTTGTAATACGATGGCAATATCCTAGAGAGGTACCGGGTCTCTGATAGGAGGCTGTAAGAAAAAATGTTCCTTTCAGGAAAGCATTAGAAATTCTCAAATAGGGTACAGAGTTGTCATTCTGGCCTGTATGGAAATGTGAGATAACCCCCATTTCAACAATTGGCTAAGTTTCTGGTGTTATTCTAAGGGGATCCAGTATCTGTCTACTTGGGATGACATGATTAACAGACCTCGATGCTTTGCCAGAGATGGCCTGCATCTGTCACCCCTGGGTTTCCAGATATTGATTAAGGCTCTTGCCATGTCTGTAGTGCCTTTTGTAGGTGGTGTTCCAAAGACCAAATTACCATCATCACAGCTATAACTAAATACAGTCTGAGGGTCATGCTGCTCAATGCTAGAAGTCTAAATCTCAAGATGCACTCACTAAAAGCACTCCTCAAAATGGAGAACATCAACATTTGTGCTGTAACTGAGACCTGGTTTAAAGCGGCAGAAAGCACCCCTGCACTACCAGGCTATAACTTATTCCACACCTTTCAGCCCCAAAACATGGAATGAAGCTCCAAAGGCAGTGTCTCCATATTCATAAAGGATATGTACACCTCTAGACTAGTAGCCCAGCATAATGCATCTGAGATACTTCAGGTACAACTAACATTGGGTAAGACTGCGATCCAGTTCATAGCCTGCTACAGGTCCCCAACCACATCCCTAGACTCTCACTCCATGTTCCTAAGCACCCTGGAATCTATCAAGGTCCAACCCAACAGTCTCATACTAGGAGACTTCAACTAACCCTCCATCAACTGGGAAAACTACTCAAGCATCAATGCGCTGGCCCAACGCTTCCTGGAATTCATCAATTCCAATGCCCATTCTGACCCCCACTAGAGGAAGCAACATCCTTGACCTGGTTATTACTAACATGAGGGACTGTTGCTCTACACCAATAGTCAATTCCTCCCTGGTCAGATCCGACTATAAACTAATCACCATTGAAATCCACATCACACCCACAACCCCCACAAAGGTAACCACCTTGAAAAACTTCTCCAAAGCTAACTTTGGACTCCTAAAAACAGAGGTGGCTAACTTCACAGCACCCATGCCAATGGAAAATAGCTGCATGACTGCCGAATCATACACCAATGTACTGTACGAAAATGTACATAAATGTATAGAACTAGCCATACCCAACAGAACCAAGACGCTCTCTTTCAAAAAAAAGAAGCCATTCTGGTTCTCCCCTGCCATTAATAAACTCTACAACAGAAGGAAGAAACTGTTGCAGAAAAAGGTGAAGTCCCAAGCCAGGAAAAACTCTCTTATTAGCCTCACCAAAAAGTTGAGATCCCTCATCAAATCCTCTAAAGCCAGCTATGAAGGCAGAATTCCAGCAGACACTAAAAACAATCACAAACCCTTTTATAGTTATATCAAGAACCTCCATGGAAATGGCCAGATGTGCTCTGAGTTACTGCACAATGGTACCTCCTAAATTGAGCCAACAGATATTGCCAACATACTGGCTGACAGATTCAGTTTCAAATTTACCCCCCCCCAAAGGACCAATCACAATACCGGAAGAATGCCAGGCACCCAGCATTACTGCAGCCCAGGTTACAGCTGCATTGTTCAAGGCCAAGAATACAGCTTCCATTGGGTCCAATAACATCCCTGGCTGTGTTCTACATGAACTACAAAGTGAACTGGCACCACATCTGTGTGGCCTGTTCAGTCACAGCCTCACCTCAGGCTTTGTCCCTACCAAATGGCACACTGCTACAGTCATCCCTCTCCACAAAGGGGGAGTGACTACAGACCCTGGGAATTATCGTCCCACTAGCCTGAAGAGTCTGATATGTAAAGCTATGGAGTGCATCGTCATGGACATGATTAACAAAGATATAGGAAATCTCCAAACTCTGGACCCCACGTAGTTTGGCTTTGTGAAAGGGAGATCATGCCTGCTCAACCTGGTTGACTTCTTTGAGTCAGTCACCAGGGCTGTGGATGAAGTTAAGGCAGTGCATACAGCCTACCTCAATCTGGCCAAGGCCTTTAATACCATTCCTCACTCAGGAATTATTGATAAACTCACCAAACTAGGCATCAACCCCTATATCACTAGGTGGGTTGCAAATTTGCTCACAGATAGAGCACACAGTGTGAAAGTAGCGAACTCCAAGTCAGACTGCTGACCAGTCACAAGTGGAGTCCCACAGGGATCGGTCCTGGGTCCTGTCCTGTTCAGCATCTACTTCACAGAAGTCCAGGCCAACACAAAGGGACTCTTGCTGACCAAGTTCGCAGATGACTGCAAGATGGGAGCCATTATTAACTCCCCAAGTGATGCAGACATCCTACAGAAAGGCCTCACTGAGACCAATGACTAGTGTCAAAACCATGGTCTTAAGCTTAATGCCAAAAATGCGTCTTCATCCCCTTTGGTAAAAACTCAGTTCCCACTAACTACCACATCGATGGAAGCCCACTGAACACTGAAGGCATTATAAGAGTTCTGTGGATGCAGGTTGACAGCAACCTCTCCTTCGACCACCACATTGCCACTGTAGACAGAAAGTTCTTCTATGTGGCACATCTCATTACCAAGGGTTTTGCATCCAGGATGAAAGAGGTCATCATCTCTGTCTATTCTTCCCTCATTAGACCAATCATCGAGTATAATGCCCCATTTGGCATGTACCTCACTAGACACCTGCAACAGCTGGAGAGACCACATAAGTACCTTATGAAGAGGATCCTAGGCATTAAACACATGTCCTACATGGACAGACTAAAACAACTCCAGCTATTCTCTGTCTCATATCACCTACGTAGAGGTGATCTCTGATTGACTTATAAAGCCATGTCTGACCCAGCTCTGTTAGAAATGCTACATCTAAAGAAATCCCAATCCCTCCACACCACATGCTCCAGAGACCTCAACCTCATTACCACAATCAAAAGAACATGCTGGAGGGACAGGTTCCTCACACAGAGACTGCTCATGCTCTGGAATAGACTTCCCATACATGTCAAGCAGAGCACCTTGCTGTCCCTCTCCAAGAAAAGTCTTGGTGAGTGGATGGAAAATAGAAAGTTCACCCCGGTGATCACTCCAGTGGCTGTACTTGATAGAGGCACTGGGAACTAACGTTGAGAGGCAAGATGCCAGGGCACTTCTATGGGCTAGGCTTGTAAAGGCTCCAGGGCCATTAGCCTACTACACACCTACAAACCTATGCACTTTGATAGTTGAATAACTGAAACCATTGTGAAAACATTCTGACAGGAATTCTAAACTAGAAGGAATGGAGGTAGAATAGGGACCTAAACACCTAGATAGAGCCCAAATGGAGAATCTCTTCCATTTGCTATGGTATATTTTTGCAGAGGTCCATTTTGAGAAAGTTGATATGATCTGAACAATCAAAGAGGGAAGCCTGCCATCTCTGGCTGGGATCCGTACAGATCCCCGAATGGCAACATTACCAAAACAGATTCGGCCGGGCATACTTGCACAAAAGTGCTTTTCACCGAAGAAGCACTTTTGCGTAAGTATGCCTGTTGCGGAGGTCATACTATGGTGCGGATAAGGTAAAATTCCCTTTCCCCAATGTAGTGTGACCTCAGAGTGAGAATATTTAAGTAGGGGGGTACAGGGGTGGCTTGCCCTCCTACAAAAACATAAATGCAATGTTTTTTTTTTGTTTTGTTCTTTAACACACTTTGACGAAAGCACTTTTTCGGCGAAAGCACTTTCGTTAAAGTGTGTTCAGTGATTGTGAATTCGGACTATTGAACTTTCATTCAATAGTCCTAGATACCTCTGGCTATGGTTAAAACTGGAAGAACCAAGCAGTTAACTTCATAGCTTTCTGGTCCAGAGGAGGTAAGGCCGTGTGGACAGGTGTGTTAGTAGATCTGAATAATGATCCAGCATCCATGCAGGATGTACTAGAAGAGACCACAGGAAGGGAAGCCATGTCTGTGAGATAATGAGGATCATCATGGCCTTGCACATTCTTGCTTTCTGTATGAACTTGCTTATTAAAGGCAATGGGGAAATTGCATAGAGGAGACCTGGGGACACTTGTGGACTAGATCATTCCTCAGTGACTGTCCCTGCAGTGGTCAGAGCAAAGTAACTGCTGCACTTATTGTTTAGGTAGTTTCAAGCAAATGAAAATCAATGTTGTCACTGTTGGATTGAGGGACCACTCATTAGGCATCAAAACAGATCTGCTCAATTTGTCTGCCAGCACACTAGATGATCCCAGGATATGTACTGCTATTAGAAAGTGATGAGAAGCCATTGCCCATTGACAGACACTGATGGCTTCTCAATACAAGGGATAAGAGCATGTTCCTCCCTGTTTGTTAACGTACCAAACCAAAGACATATTGTCAGTCTGTACTGATATCACACCCATGGAGAGGAGGATTGCCCTCATCTCCACAACACTGATGTGAAGGTTGATCTATGTACGTAACCAAGTGCCCAGGAATATCTTCCCTTCAAAATGCCCCCCACCCTAGCAGGGATCCATCCGTTGTCACTACTGCCACAAAGGGGTCTGTAGGGAATGGATTCCCTTCCATCACCGAATGAAATGTAATCCACCAGTATATGTATTGTCTGCAAATTGGAGTGAGCCAAATCTTGGCATGAAGTGGATGGTAAAGTTGGGACCATTGCACCACTAGAGTTCACTAAAGCACTCTCATGTAAAGTCTGACCTGTGTAACCATGAGGATTGTGGAAGACATTAGGCCCAGCAGGCGAAGAATTAGTCTTGCTGGCATGGAGGGGTGAGGTAGAACTTAAGTGGCACTGAGGCATAGGCAGAGCTCCCTGGAGTTGAGAAAGCAGGCGATCTGCAAGCTTGTGTCAAAGTGGTATCCGATAAATTGCATCTGTTGAGAAGGCATAAGATAACTTTTGGTTAGATTGAGCATGATCCATAGGTCTTGCATCAGCTGTAGCAGAAGATCTTGATGGTGAGACAACAGGTTGCTAGAAGCAGCAGTCTGGAGCCAATCATAAAGGTACAGGAAAACACAGATTCCTAGCATGCAAAGATGAGCTGCTACTGCTGCAATAAGCTTGGTAAACACCCTGGGGGCTATGGTAAGACCAAATGCCAGGGTTCTGAATTGATAATAATTGGTTCCCAGACAGAAATGAAGAAATCTCCTCAAACACTTCTCTATCTTCACATAGTAGTAGCCGTCCTTCAGATCTATAGAGCATATCCAGTCATCCTTTCTCAGCAGCAGCAATATGGATTGAACTGTGACCATCTGGAACTTTGCCTGTTTTACATACTGATTTAAATGTTTCAGATCCAGAATGAGTATGAGGTCCCTTGTTTTCTTGGGTACTAAAATGGACCTCAAGTAGACTCCAGATTCTAACTCGTCTTTATGGACTGGTTGGATGACTCCTTTTCTATCATACTGGAAATCTCTGTTGATGCAAGTTTCCATTGACTAAGTGGGACACTGAAAACTTTCCTCTTCTTGATGGGAGGAAAGGAAAATTGTATGGAGTAGCATCTGGAAATTATGATTAGCACCAAAGAATCTATAGTTATGTTTTATGAGACTTGTGGGTACAGAGACAAGTGCCTCCCATCTGCCTCCAGAGTGCAACAGCTGGGCAACCCTTCAAGGGCACTGAAAGGGCTTTTCAATAAAGTGGCCACAGATGCCCTTATTATGTGGTCCACCTCTCCCTCTAGGGTGATGTCTGTTATTGTTACCTCCCACTCCTCCTCTGTCACAAGGAGGTCTATCACCAGGAGTGTCTTGGGAAGAGCTGTGTGATTTCTGAACCACATATTCTTCCAGCTTGCTGATTCCTAGAATGGGATCTCTGGGGAGTGGAGAAGTGGATTTCCCCTGAAAAGAGAGTTTTGCCTTCCTATTGACTCCTAGTCAGTGTTTCTTTCAGTTTGGGTCCAAATAAGGTGGACCCATCAAAGGGAGCATTAACAAAAGGCATATTAAAGATTTCCACAAAATCACATAGACACATCCAGGTGTGCCAATGAATAGTAGTGCCAGTGCCTGCTGCATTTGCTGTGCCATCAGCCATGTTAGAGAGCAGTCACATAGCTACATTAGAAGTAGCCTAGAGGGTAGAAAACTGGGAGTCCATTGTTTTCTTAACATCCACAGGTAAGTTACCTGAGAGAGACTTGGAAATCTCCTTGGTCAAGTTTCTTTGAAATCTGGTAACATGGGCTAAATAATTCAACACCCTAAGAGCAAAGGTCACTGAAGTGTATGTCTGTTTCCCAAACTGATGCATCGAAGACCTTTCTTCAGATAGTTCCTTCTTTGTAGCTGCTATTACTACCATCACATCCACTGATGGACATTTGATCCAGCATTTCCAACCTCTAGGTGTTGCTAGAATCCTATCAGGCTTCTTAGGGATGGATTCCACCACATCAGGATTCTTCCATGCCCACTGAGACATCAAACTAATGATTGGGTTAAAAGGTGGTACCATCCAAGACAAATATGAGCCACATCCAAAGGCTTCCAAGAACACAGACTCATCTGGAGAAGGTTATCAGTGGATTATCCCCCTCTCTTCTTCATCAGTTTAAGATTCTTGTCTATGTCTTCCATGACAGACACTGGGGAAGAGTTTAAGTGTATGTCTGTTTCCTGTGAAATGGTTCTGGGGCTAGGGCAGGGTTAGAAGGTTCTGAATCAGACTGGGAGCTAATGTAGCAAGTCGCCTGGAAAGCCTATGGAACCAACTGTCCCTGTTTGACAGGAAGATGGGAACTAGAAGCTGTTACTAGAAGAGGTTTGAATGGAACCAAACTGGATGGATGAGCCTTTTCCTTTAGCATAAAAAGCACCCACTCAAAAGCCTTGAAGGCCAAGGACACCATCAATGCCAAGCTATCAAGACCTGAGGCACAAAGGGGAAGACATAGTTCCTATAAGTTTGGAGTCAACCCATCCCCTGGAGCCACAACACTGAAGCTTTGTCTCTGAGCTTCTGAGACTCATCTAAATCTAAACATGTCAGAGTCACTTGTACTGCTGGCTCCTGCAAAGACACTCTGGGACAGATCAGATCCAAGATAATGTGGTCCACGTGGCAGATGGATAAGACAGAGGAGGAGGGGTAGATGTCCCAGCACTTGGTAAATTCCCAAAAGATGGTACAAAGAGAACCTCAAGCTGATTCTGCACTCTG